>NW_027439028.1:0-44501 GCF_040939455.1 Microcebus murinus | reverse complement strand
TAAAATTCTCTTTCAGTTGCCACCCTCACAAACGTCTTAGGAACGTCTTTACGGTGCCTTCCTTAGTGAAATGACCCTCAATGAAGCTGGAACCAAATCTCTAATCGCCCAGTTTTAGCAAGTCCACACCCCAGGGTGGTTGGGGTCCAATCCGGCCCCGGCCAGGCCCAGGCCCCTTGGACTGGGCCACAGGAGGACACAGAGTAGGGTCCCGGCCCCCACGGTAGCGGTGCCGGCAGTTCTGCAACGGCTTGGGGGGTTTCCAGAGGTAGGAGATGGAGGGGACTGATTTCTCCAGCGCCCCCCAAAACACCCCACCCATGGCACACATCCCGAGAGACGCCCCTACACTCGCT
Source organism: Microcebus murinus (assembly GCF_040939455.1). Classification (NCBI taxonomy): domain Eukaryota; kingdom Metazoa; phylum Chordata; class Mammalia; order Primates; family Cheirogaleidae; genus Microcebus; species Microcebus murinus. The sequence goes on along the minus strand of NW_027439028.1, from coordinate 44,145 downwards.
CCCCTCCCCTATGCGCTGTGCCCCAGCCCTGGTCCGGGGCGGATAGGCGGCAGCCCACACGCAGGGCGGGGGCGCAGCTGAAAGGGGTTGTGCTGGAGGGCGGCCCCTGGGGCCAAAGGCGACCGCCCGCGCATGCGCAGTCAGCAGCGGCGCACTGGGGTTGGGGGCGGGTAGGTGAGGGAGGCGAGGCCAGGAGAGGGGGGCGGCTGGAGGTCTCCACCTTGGCGGGTCCAGCCGTGGAGGCTGGAGGCGCATCTGGTGTGTGTGTGTGTGAGTGTGTGTGTGTGTGTGTGTGTGTTGTGTGTGTGTGAAGACAGCCCCCCACCCCGCCGAGCCCACCACGCCCCGCACCCCAGTCCCGTGGAGACCTCGGGACCCGGCCAGCGAACTCAACAAGCCCGGCCCGGCCCCGAGTGGGTCAGCGCCGGCGCGGGGCCTGGGGCGGGAGGAGGCGCGGGGAAGCGCAGAGACGCTCGGCTTCTTGAGCGGGGCTGGGGCGCCCTCCGCTGTCTACGGCCACACCACCCTGAACGCGCCCGATCTCGTCTGATCTCGGAAGCTAAGCAGGGTCGGGCCTGGTTAGTACTTGGATGGGAGACCGCCTGGGAATACCGGGTGCCGTAGGCTTTTTTTTTTTTTGCCTCTTGTTCTGTCCCCATTCGGAGAGCGCGGCGGCAGTCGGGGGGGGGGTGTCACCCCCACCCTCAGCGCCCGCCGCGGTGCCTGGCGCCCCAGCCCGCTCCGTGGGGCCTCCTCTTGCCCCAAGCCGCAGCACCGCCGCCACGCGGCAGCAGGCGTGGCACCTGGACTGTCGGGTCTCAGACCAAGGGTCTGGTCTGTGGGAACCGACACGCTGGAGGAAACCTTGAGAGTCTGAGAGGGGAGGGAGTTGCAGAAGAAGGCCGGGATGTCATTTTGAGGGAGTTGTGACCAGAACTCGTCCCGTTGATTTTGGCGTTCTATGGGCTACACGTAGGAATCTTTGGTGGTGGCACCGGATGTTGGGGGATGCACAGTCACACCCAGACGTGCTCGACAGGCCTCCTTTTACTTTTCTTTTCGGAGTCATTTTTTTTTTTTTTAAAATGCCTCTTGGCCGGGCGTGCTGGCTCACACCTGTAATCCTAGCACTCTGGGAGGCCGAGGTGGGCGGATTGCTCGAGGTCAGGAGTTCGAAACCAGCCTGAGCAAGAGCGAGACCCCATCTCTACTATAAATAGAAAGAAATTAATTGGCCAACTAATAGATATAGAAAAAAATTAGCCGGGCATGGTGGCGCATGCCTGTAGTCCCAGCTACTTGGGAGGCTGAGGCAGCAGGATTGCTTGAGCCCAGGAGATTGAGGTTGCTGTGATCTAGGCTGACGCCATGGCACTCACTCTAGCCAGGGCAACAAAGGGAGACTCTGTCTCCAAAAAAAAAAAAAAAAAAAAAACATGCCTCTTACCTCGATTATTGCATTTTCTTTTCTCTCTCTTTTCAAGCCGATTATGGGAGTACAAGTGTTAGGGTTCCATGTATTGCCCGTGCCCCCCTCCCCCCTGTTGTCTTCTTCATTTATCTCTCATGCTTTAGCAGCGTATGGTGGGGGTCCCAATGTTAAGGTCAGGTACATTGCCCTCTCCCCGCCTCCCCCCTCTGGTCAGAGCTTCAAGTGCGCCCATCCCCCAGTCGGTGCGCACCCACCCCATTCCTAATGGGTGTGGATGCCCATCCCCTCCCCCCACCCGCCCGACCCCCACCCGATGAAGGTGATTCCTCTACGTCCACTCAGGTGTCCATGGGTTCCTACCAATTTGCCGGTGAGCACGCGCACGTGGTGCTCCTGTGTCCATTCTTGGGATACTTGGCTTACTGGAACGGGTTCCAGCTCCGGCCAGGAGAACACGGGAGGTGCCCTCTCACCGCCGTTTCTCACAGCCGAATAGCACTCCGTGGTGTCCACGCGCCACATTTTATTAATCCACTCGTGGATCGATGGGCACTCGGGTCGCTTCCACATCTTTGCAATTGTGAATTGTGCCGCCACAGACACCCGAGCGCAGGTGTCTTCTGCGTAGGCTGCGGGCCTGGCTCTTCTGAATGCCGCTAGCTCGCGACCCACGGGTGAATCTGGTCAGGGAACTTGCCCTAAGGAGCAGACTCTGATCCGGGCGGGCTACCGGTGTCTCTGTTTGCTCGTTTCTTTCTTCCGTTTCGGGAAAGGCTTCCTTGCTGGGTGTGGAAATCTCCTATGCCTTTCCTCGCCTCTTCTGTCAGCTTTAAAATTCTCTTTCAGTTGCCACCCTCACAAACGTCTTAGGAACGTCTTTACGGTGCCTTCCTTAGTGAAATGACCCTCAATGAAGCTGGAACCAAATCTCTAATCGCCCAGTTTTAGCAAGTCCACACCCCAGGGTGGTTGGGGTCCAATCCGGCCCCGGCCAGGCCCAGGCCCCTTGGACTGGGCCACAGGAGGACACAGAGTAGGGTCCCGGCCCCCACGGTAGCGGTGCCGGCAGTTCTGCAACGGCTTGGGGGGTTTCCAGAGGTAGGAGATGGAGGGGACTGATTTCTCCAGCGCCCCCCAAAACACCCCACCCATGGCACACATCCCGAGAGACGCCCCTACACTCGCTCCCCTCCCCTATGCGCTGTGCCCCAGCCCTGGTCCGGGGCGGATAGGCGGCAGCCCACACGCAGGGCGGGGGCGCAGCTGAAAGGGGTTGTGCTGGAGGGCGGCCCCTGGGGCCAAAGGCGACCGCCCGCGCATGCGCAGTCAGCAGCGGCGCACTGGGGTTGGGGGCGGGTAGGTGAGGGAGGCGAGGCCAGGAGAGGGGGGCGGCTGGAGGTCTCCACCTTGGCGGGTCCAGCCGTGGAGGCTGGAGGCGCATCTGGTGTGTGTGTGTGAGTGTGTGTGTGTGTGTGTGTGTGTGTGTGTGTGTGTGAAGACAGCCCCCCACCCCGCCGAGCCCACCACGCCCCGCACCCCAGTCCCGTGGAGACCTCGGGACCCGGCCAGCGAACTCAACAAGCCCGGCCCGGCCCCGAGTGGGTCAGCGCCGGCGCGGGGCCTGGGGCGGGAGGAGGCGCGGGGAAGCGCAGAGACGCTCGGCTTCTTGAGCGGGGCTGGGGCGCCCTCCGCTGTCTACGGCCACACCACCCTGAACGCGCCCGATCTCGTCTGATCTCGGAAGCTAAGCAGGGTCGGGCCTGGTTAGTACTTGGATGGGAGACCGCCTGGGAATACCGGGTGCCGTAGGCTTCTTTTTTTTTGCCTCTTGTTCTGTCCCCATTCGGAGAGCGCGGCGGCAGTCGGGGGGGGGGGTGTCACCCCCACCCTCAGCGCCCGCCCGCGGTGCCTGGCGCCCCAGCCCGCTCCGTGGGGCCTCCTCTTGCCCCCAAGCCGCAGCACCGCCGCCACGCGGCAGCAGGCGTGGCACCTGGACTGTCGGGTCTCAGACCAAGGGTCTGGTCTGTGGGAACCGACACGCTGGAGGAAACCTTTGAGAGTCTGAGAGGGGAGGGAGTTGCAGAAGAAGGCCGGGATGTCATTTTGAGGGAGTTGTGACCAGAACTCGTCCCGTTGATTTTGGCGTTCTATGGGCTACACGTAGGAATCTTTGGTGGTGGCACCGGATGTTGGGGGATGCCAGTCACACCCAGACGTGCTCGACAGGCCTCCTTTTACTTTTCTTTTCGGAGTCATTTTTTTTTTTTTTAAAATGCCTCTTGGCCGGGGCGTGCTGGCTCACACCTGTAATCCTAGCACTCTGGGAGGCCGAGGTGGGCGGATTGCTCGAGGTCAGGAGTTCGAAACCAGCCTGAGCAAGAGCGAGACCCCATCTCTACTATAAATAGAAAGAAATTAATTGGCCAACTAATAGATATAGAAAAAAATTAGCCGGGCATGGTGGCGCATGCCTGTAGTCCCAGCTACTTGGGAGGCTGAGGCAGCAGGATTGCTTGAGCCCAGGAGATTGAGGTTGCTGTGAGCTAGGCTGACGCCATGGCACTCACTCTAGCCAGGGCAACAAAGGGAGACTCTGTCTCCAAAAAAAAAAAAAAAAAAAACATGCCTCTTACCTCGATTATTGCATTTTCTTTTCTCTCTCTTTTCAAGCAGATTATGGGAGTACAAGTGTTAGGTTCCATGTATTGCCCGTGCCCCCCTCCCCCCTGTTGTCTTCTTCATTTATCTCTCATGCTTTAGCAGCGTATGGTGGGGGTCCCAATGTTAAGGTCAGGTACATTGCCCTCTCCCCGCCTCCCCCTCTGGTCAGAGCTTCAAGTGCGCCCATCCCCCAGTCGGTGCGCACCCACCCCATTCCTAATGGGTGTGGATGCCCATCCCCTCCCCCCCACCCGCCCGACCCCCACCCGATGAAGGTGATTCCTCTACGTCCACTCAGGTGTCCATGGGTTCCTACCAATTTGCCGGTGAGCACGCGCACGTGGTGCTCCTGTGTCCATTCTTGGGATACTTGGCTTACTGGAACGGGTTCCAGCTCCGGCCAGGAGAACACGGGAGGTGCCCTCTCACCGCCGTTTCTCACAGCCGAATAGCACTCCGTGGTGTACACGCGCCACATTTTATTAATCCACTCGTGGATCGATGGGCACTCGGGTCGCTTCCACATCTTTGCAATTGTGAATTGTGCCGCCACAGACACCCGAGCGCAGGTGTCTTCTGCGTAGGCTGCGGGCCTGGCTCTTCTGAATGCCGCTAGCTCGCGACCCACGGGTGAATCTGGTCAGGGAACTTGCCCTAAGGAGCAGACTCTGATCCGGGCGGGCTACCGGTGTCTCTGTTTGCTCGTTTCTTTCTTCCGTTTCGGGAAAGGCTTCCTTGCTGGGTGTGGAAATCTCCTATGCCTTTCCTCGCCTCTTCTGTCAGCTTTAAAATTCTCTTTCAGTTGCCACCCTCACAAACGTCTTAGGAACGTCTTTACGGTGCCTTCCTTAGTGAAATGACCCTCAATGAAGCTGGAACCAAATCTCTAATCGCCCAGTTTTAGCAAGTCCACACCCCAGGGTGGTTGGGGTCCAATCCGGCCCCGGCCAGGCCCAGGCCCCTTGGACTGGGCCACAGGAGGACACAGAGTAGGGTCCCGGCCCCCACGGTAGCGGTGCCGGCAGTTCTGCAACGGCTTGGGGGGTTTCCAGAGGTAGGAGATGGAGGGGACTGATTTCTCCAGCGCCCCCCAAAACACCCCACCCATGGCACACATCCCGAGAGACGCCCCTACACTCGCTCCCCTCCCCTACGCGCTGTGCCCCAGCCCTGGTCCGGGGCGGATAGGCGGCAGCCCACACGCAGGGCGGGGGCGCAGCTGAAAGGGGTTGTGCTGGAGGGCGGCCCCTGGGGCCAAAGGCGACCGCCCGCGCATGCGCAGTCAGCAGCGGTGCACTGGGGTTGGGGGCGGGTAGGTGAGGGAGGCGAGGCCAGGAGAGGGGGGCGGCTGGAGGTCTCCACCTTGGCGGGTCCAGCCGTGGAGGCTGGAGGCGCATCTGGTGTGTGTGTGTGTGAGTGTGTGTGTGTGTGTGTGTGTTGTGTGTGTGTGAAGACAGCCCCCCACCCCGCCGAGCCCACCACGCCCCGCACCCCAGTCCCGTGGAGACCTCGGGACCCGGCCAGCGAACTCAACAAGCCCGGCCCGGCCCCGAGTGGGTCAGCGCCGGCGCGGGGCCTGGGGCGGGAGGAGGCGCGGGGAAGCGCAGAGACGCTCGGCTTCTTGAGCGGGGCTGGGGCGCCCTCCGCTGTCTACGGCCACACCACCCTGAACGCGCCCGATCTCGTCTGATCTCGGAAGCTAAGCAGGGTCGGGCCTGGTTAGTACTTGGATGGGAGACCGCCTGGGAATACCGGGTGCCGTAGGCTTTTTTTTTTTTTGCCTCTTGTTCTGTCCCCATTCGGAGAGCGCGGCGGCAGTCGGGGGGGGGGTGTCACCCCCACCCTCAGTGCCCGCCGCGGTGCCTGGCGCCCCAGCCCGCTCCGTGGGGCCTCCTCTTGCCCCAAGCCGCAGCACCGCCGCCACGCGGCAGCAGGCGTGGCACCTGGACTGTCGGGTCTCAGACCAAGGGTCTGGTCTGTGGGAACCGACACGCTGGAGGAAACCTTGAGAGTCTGAGAGGGGAGGGAGTTGCAGAAGAAGGCCGGGATGTCATTTTGAGGGAGTTGTGACCAGAACTCGTCCCGTTGATTTTGGCGTTCTATGGGCTACACGTAGGAATCTTTGGTGGTGGCACCGGATGTTGGGGGATGCACAGTCACACCCAGACGTGCTCGACAGGCCTCCTTTTACTTTTCTTTTCGGAGTCATTTTTTTTTTTTTTAAAATGCCTCTTGGCCGGGCGTGCTGGCTCACACCTGTAATCCTAGCACTCTGGGAGGCCGAGGTGGGCGGATTGCTCGAGGTCAGGAGTTCGAAACCAGCCTGAGCAAGAGCGAGACCCCATCTCTACTATAAATAGAAAGAAATTAATTGGCCAACTAATAGATATAGAAAAAAATTAGCCGGGCATGGTGGCGCATGCCTGTAGTCCCAGCTACTTGGGAGGCTGAGGCAGCAGGATTGCTTGAGCCCAGGAGATTGAGGTTGCTGTGATCTAGGCTGACGCCATGGCACTCACTCTAGCCAGGGCAACAAAGGGAGACTCTGTCTCCAAAAAAAAAAAAAAAAAAAAAACATGCCTCTTACCTCGATTATTGCATTTTCTTTTCTCTCTCTTTTCAAGCAGATTATGGGAGTACAAGTGTTAGGGTTCCATGTATTGCCCGTGCCCCCCTCCCCCCTGTTGTCTTCTTCATTTATCTCTCATGCTTTAGCAGCGTATGGTGGGGGTCCCAATGTTAAGGTCAGGTACATTGCCCTCTCCCCGCCTCCCCCCTCTGGTCAGAGCTTCAAGTGCGCCCATCCCCCAGTCGGTGCGCACCCACCCCATTCCTAATGGGTGTGGATGCCCATCCCCTCCCCCCACCCGCCCGACCCCCACCCGATGAAGGTGATTCCTCTACGTCCACTCAGGTGTCCATGGGTTCCTACCAATTTGCCGGTGAGCACGCGCACGTGGTGCTCCTGTGTCCATTCTTGGGATACTTGGCTTACTGGAACGGGTTCCAGCTCCGGCCAGGAGAACACGGGAGGTGCCCTCTCACCGCCGTTTCTCACAGCCGAATAGCACTCCGTGGTGTCCACGCGCCACATTTTATTAATCCACTCGTGGATCGATGGGCACTCGGGTCGCTTCCACATCTTTGCAATTGTGAATTGTGCCGCCACAGACACCGGAGCGCAGGTGTCTTCTGCGTAGGCTGCGGGCCTGGCTCTTCTGAATGCCGCTAGCTCGCGACCCACGGGTGAATCTGGTCAGGGAACTTGCCCTAAGGAGCAGACTCTGATCCGGGCGGGCTACCGGTGTCTCTGTTTGCTCGTTTCTTTCTTCCGTTTCGGGAAAGGCTTCCTTGCTGGGTGTGGAAATCTCCTATGCCTTTCCTCGCCTCTTCTGTCAGCTTTAAAATTCTCTTTCAGTTGCCACCCTCACAAACGTCTTAGGAACGTCTTTACGGTGCCTTCCTTAGTGAAATGACCCTCAATGAAGCTGGAACCAAATCTCTAATCGCCCAGTTTTAGCAAGTCCACACCCCAGGGTGGTTGGGGTCCAATCCGGCCCCGGCCAGGCCCAGGCCCCTTGGACTGGGCCACAGGAGGACACAGAGTAGGGTCCCGGCCCCCACGGTAGCGGTGCCGGCAGTTCTGCAACGGCTTGGGGGGTTTCCAGAGGTAGGAGATGGAGGGGACTGATTTCTCCAGCGCCCCCCAAAACACCCCACCCATGGCACACATCCCGAGAGACGCCCCTACACTCGCTCCCCTCCCCTATGCGCTGTGCCCCAGCCCTGGTCCGGGGCGGATAGGCGGCAGCCCACACGCAGGGCGGGGGCGCAGCTGAAAGGGGTTGTGCTGGAGGGCGGCCCCTGGGGCCAAAGGCGACCGCCCGCGCATGCGCAGTCAGCAGCGGCGCACTGGGGTTGGGGGCGGGTAGGTGAGGGAGGCGAGGCCAGGAGAGGGGGGCGGCTGGAGGTCTCCACCTTGGCGGGTCCAGCCGTGGAGGCTGGAGGCGCATCTGGTGTGTGTGTGTGTGAGTGTGTGTGTGTGTGTGTGTGTGTTGTGTGTGTGTGAAGACAGCCCCCCACCCCGCCGAGCCCACCACGCCCCGCACCCCAGTCCCGTGGAGACCTCGGGACCCGGCCAGCGAACTCAACAAGCCCGGCCCGGCCCCGAGTGGGTCAGCGCCGGCGCGGGGCCTGGGGCGGGAGGAGGCGCGGGGAAGCGCAGAGACGCTCGGCTTCTTGAGCGGGGCTGGGGCGCCCTCCGCTGTCTACGGCCACACCACCCTGAACGCGCCCGATCTCGTCTGATCTCGGAAGCTAAGCAGGGTCGGGCCTGGTTAGTACTTGGATGGGAGACCGCCTGGGAATACCGGGTGCCGTAGGCTTTTTTTTTTTTTGCCTCTTGTTCTGTCCCCATTCGGAGAGCGCGGCGGCAGTCGGGGGGGGGTGTCACCCCCACCCTCAGCGCCCGCCGCGGTGCCTGGCGCCCCAGCCCGCTCCGTGGGGCCTCCTCTTGCCCCAAGCCGCAGCACCGCCGCCACGCGGCAGCAGGCGTGGCACCTGGACTGTCGGGTCTCAGACCAAGGGTCTGGTCTGTGGGAACCGACACGCTGGAGGAAACCTTGAGAGTCTGAGAGGGGAGGGAGTTGCAGAAGAAGGCCGGGATGTCATTTTGAGGGAGTTGTGACCAGAACTCGTCCCGTTGATTTTGGCGTTCTATGGGCTACACGTAGGAATCTTTGGTGGTGGCACCGGATGTTGGGGGATGCACAGTCACACCCAGACGTGCTCGACAGGCCTCCTTTTACTTTTCTTTTCGGAGTCATTTTTTTTTTTTTTAAAATGCCTCTTGGCCGGGCGTGCTGGCTCACACCTGTAATCCTAGCACTCTGGGAGGCCGAGGTGGGCGGATTGCTCGAGGTCAGGAGTTCGAAACCAGCCTGAGCAAGAGCGAGACCCCATCTCTACTATAAATAGAAAGAAATTAATTGGCCAACTAATAGATATAGAAAAAAATTAGCCGGGCATGGTGGCGCATGCCTGTAGTCCCAGCTACTTGGGAGGCTGAGGCAGCAGGATTGCTTGAGCCCAGGAGATTGAGGTTGCTGTGAGCTAGGCTGACGCCATGGCACTCACTCTAGCCAGGGCAACAAAGGGAGACTCTGTCTCCAAAAAAAAAAAAAAAAAAAAAAACATGCCTCTTACCTCGATTATTGCATTTTCTTTTCTCTCTCTTTTCAAGCAGATTATGGGAGTACAAGTGTTAGGGTTCCATGTATTGCCCGTGCCCCCCTCCCCCCTGTTGTCTTCTTCATTTATCTCTCATGCTTTAGCAGCGTATGGTGGGGGTCCCAATGTTAAGGTCAGGTACATTGCCCTCTCCCCGCCTCCCCCCTCTGGTCAGAGCTTCAAGTGCGCCCATCCCCCAGTCGGTGCGCACCCACCCCATTCCTAATGGGTGTGGATGCCCATCCCCTCCCCCCACCCGCCCGACCCCCACCCGATGAAGGTGATTCCTCTACGTCCACTCAGGTGTCCATGGGTTCCTACCAATTTGCCGGTGAGCACGCGCACGTGGTGCTCCTGTGTCCATTCTTGGGATACTTGGCTTACTGGAACGGGTTCCAGCTCCGGCCAGGAGAACACGGGAGGTGCCCTCTCACCGCCGTTTCTCACAGCCGAATAGCACTCCGTGGTGTCCACGCGCCACATTTTATTAATCCACTCGTGGATCGATGGGCACTCGGGTCGCTTCCACATCTTTGCAATTGTGAATTGTGCCGCCACAGACACCGGAGCGCAGGTGTCTTCTGCGTAGGCTGCGGGCCTGGCTCTTCTGAATGCCGCTAGCTCGCGACCCACGGGTGAATCTGGTCAGGGAACTTGCCCTAAGGAGCAGACTCTGATCCGGGCGGGCTACCGGTGTCTCTGTTTGCTCGTTTCTTTCTTCCGTTTCGGGAAAGGCTTCCTTGCTGGGTGTGGAAATCTCCTATGCCTTTCCTCGCCTCTTCTGTCAGCTTTAAAATTCTCTTTCAGTTGCCACCCTCACAAACGTCTTAGGAACGTCTTTACGGTGCCTTCCTTAGTGAAATGACCCTCAATGAAGCTGGAACCAAATCTCTAATCGCCCAGTTTTAGCAAGTCCACACCCCAGGGTGGTTGGGGTCCAATCCGGCCCCGGCCAGGCCCAGGCCCCTTGGACTGGGCCACAGGAGGACACAGAGTAGGGTCCCGGCCCCCACGGTAGCGGTGCCGGCAGTTCTGCAACGGCTTGGGGGGTTTCCAGAGGTAGGAGATGGAGGGGACTGATTTCTCCAGCGCCCCCCAAAACACCCCACCCATGGCACACATCCCGAGAGACGCCCCTACACTCGCTCCCCTCCCCTATGCGCTGTGCCCCAGCCCTGGTCCGGGGCGGATAGGCGGCAGCCCACACGCAGGGCGGGGGCGCAGCTGAAAGGGGTTGTGCTGGAGGGCGGCCCCTGGGGCCAAAGGCGACCGCCCGCGCATGCGCAGTCAGCAGCGGCGCACTGGGGTTGGGGGCGGGTAGGTGAGGGAGGCGAGGCCAGGAGAGGGGGGCGGCTGGAGGTCTCCACCTTGGCGGGTCCAGCCGTGGAGGCTGGAGGCGCATCTGGTGTGTGTGTGTGTGAGTGTGTGTGTGTGTGTGTGTGTTGTGTGTGTGTGAAGACAGCCCCCCACCCCGCCGAGCCCACCACGCCCCGCACCCCAGTCCCGTGGAGACCTCGGGACCCGGCCAGCGAACTCAACAAGCCCGGCCCGGCCCCGAGTGGGTCAGCGCCGGCGCGGGGCCTGGGGCGGGAGGAGGCGCGGGGAAGCGCAGAGACGCTCGGCTTCTTGAGCGGGGCAGGCGCGCCCTCCGCTGTCTACGGCCACACCACCCTGAACGCGCCCGATCTCGTCTGATCTCGGAAGCTAAGCAGGGTCGGGCCTGGTTAGTACTTGGATGGGAGACCGCCTGGGAATACCGGGTGCCGTAGGCTTCTTTTTTTTTGCCTCTTGTTCTGTCCCCATTCGGAGAGCGCGGCGGCAGTCGGGGGGGGGGGTGTCACCCCCACCCTCAGCGCCCGCCCGCGGTGCCTGGCGCCCCAGCCCGCTCCGTGGGGCCTCCTCTTGCCCCAAGCCGCAGCACCGCCGCCACGCGGCAGCAGGCGTGGCACCTGGACTGTCGGGTCTCAGACCAAGGGTCTGGTCTGTGGGAACCGACACGCTGGAGGAAACCTTGAGAGTCTGAGAGGGGAGGGAGTTGCAGAAGAAGGCCGGGATGTCATTTTGAGGGAGTTGTGACCAGAACTCGTCCCGTTGATTTTGGCGTTCTATGGGCTACACGTAGGAATCTTTGGTGGTGGCACCGGATGTTGGGGGATGCACAGTCACACCCAGACGTGCTCGACAGGCCTCCTTTTACTTTTCTTTTCGGAGTCATTTTTTTTTTTTTTAAAATGCCTCTTGGCCGGGCGTGCTGGCTCACACCTGTAATCCTAGCACTCTGGGAGGCCGAGGTGGGCGGATTGCTCGAGGTCAGGAGTTCGAAACCAGCCTGAGCAAGAGCGAGACCCCATCTCTACTATAAATAGAAAGAAATTAATTGGCCAACTAATAGATATAGAAAAAAATTAGCCGGGCATGGTGGCGCATGCCTGTAGTCCCAGCTACTTGGGAGGCTGAGGCAGCAGGATTGCTTGAGCCCAGGAGATTGAGGTTGCTGTGAGCTAGGCTGACGCCATGGCACTCACTCTAGCCAGGGCAACAAAGGGAGACTCTGTCTCCAAAAAAAAAAAAAAAAAAAAAACATGCCTCTTACCTCGATTATTGCATTTTCTTTTCTCTCTCTTTTCAAGCAGATTATGGGAGTACAAGTGTTAGGGTTCCATGTATTGCCCGTGCCCCCCTCCCCCCTGTTGTCTTCTTCATTTATCTCTCATGCTTTAGCAGCGTATGGTGGGGGTCCCAATGTTAAGGTCAGGTACATTGCCCTCTCCCCGCCTCCCCCCTCTGGTCAGAGCTTCAAGTGCGCCCATCCCCCAGTCGGTGCGCACCCACCCCATTCCTAATGGGTGTGGATGCCCATCCCCTCCCCCCACCCGCCCGACCCCCACCCGATGAAGGTGATTCCTCTACGTCCACTCAGGTGTCCATGGGTTCCTACCAATTTGCCGGTGAGCACGCGCACGTGGTGCTCCTGTGTCCATTCTTGGGATACTTGGCTTACTGGAACGGGTTCCAGCTCCGGCCAGGAGAACACGGGAGGTGCCCTCTCACCGCCGTTTCTCACAGCCGAATAGCACTCCGTGGTGTACACGCGCCACATTTTATTAATCCACTCGTGGATCGATGGGCACTCGGGTCGCTTCCACATCTTTGCAATTGTGAATTGTGCCGCCACAGACACCCGAGCGCAGGTGTCTTCTGCGTAGGCTGCGGGCCTGGCTCTTCTGAATGCCGCTAGCTCGCGACCCACGGGTGAATCTGGTCAGGGAACTTGCCCTAAGGAGCAGACTCTGATCCGGGCGGGCTACCGGTGTCTCTGTTTGCTCGTTTCTTTCTTCCGTTTCGGGAAAGGCTTCCTTGCTGGGTGTGGAAATCTCCTATGCCTTTCCTCGCCTCTTCTGTCAGCTTTAAAATTCTCTTTCAGTTGCCACCCTCACAAACGTCTTAGGAACGTCTTTACGGTGCCTTCCTTAGTGAAATGACCCTCAATGAAGCTGGAACCAAATCTCTAATCGCCCAGTTTTAGCAAGTCCACACCCCAGGGTGGTTGGGGTCCAATCCGGCCCCGGCCAGGCCCAGGCCCCTTGGACTGGGCCACAGGAGGACACAGAGTAGGGTCCCGGCCCCCACGGTAGCGGTGCCGGCAGTTCTGCAACGGCTTGGGGGGTTTCCAGAGGTAGGAGATGGAGGGGACTGATTTCTCCAGCGCCCCCCAAAACACCCCACCCATGGCACACATCCCGAGAGACGCCCCTACACTCGCTCCCCTCCCCTACGCGCTGTGCCCCAGCCCTGGTCCGGGGCGGATAGGCGGCAGCCCACACGCAGGGCGGGGGCGCAGCTGAAAGGGGTTGTGCTGGAGGGCGGCCCCTGGGGCCAAAGGCGACCGCCCGCGCATGCGCAGTCAGCAGCGGTGCACTGGGGTTGGGGGCGGGTAGGTGAGGGAGGCGAGGCCAGGAGAGGGGGGCGGCTGGAGGTCTCCACCTTGGCGGGTCCAGCCGTGGAGGCTGGAGGCGCATCTGGTGTGTGTGTGTGTGAGTGTGTGTGTGTGTGTGTGTGTTGTGTGTGTGTGAAGACAGCCCCCCACCCCGCCGAGCCCACCACGCCCCGCACCCCAGTCCCGTGGAGACCTCGGGACCCGGCCAGCGAACTCAACAAGCCCGGCCCGGCCCCGAGTGGGTCAGCGCCGGCGCGGGGCCTGGGGCGGGAGGAGGCGCGGGGAAGCGCAGAGACGCTCGGCTTCTTGAGCGGGGCTGGGGCGCCCTCCGCTGTCTACGGCCACACCACCCTGAACGCGCCCGATCTCGTCTGATCTCGGAAGCTAAGCAGGGTCGGGCCTGGTTAGTACTTGGATGGGAGACCGCCTGGGAATACCGGGTGCCGTAGGCTTTTTTTTTTTTTGCCTCTTGTTCTGTCCCCATTCGGAGAGCGCGGCGGCAGTCGGGGGGGGGGTGTCACCCCCACCCTCAGCGCCCGCCGCGGTGCCTGGCGCCCCAGCCCGCTCCGTGGGGCCTCCTCTTGCCCCAAGCCGCAGCACCGCCGCCACGCGGCAGCAGGCGTGGCACCTGGACTGTCGGGTCTCAGACCAAGGGTCTGGTCTGTGGGAACCGACACGCTGGAGGAAACCTTGAGAGTCTGAGAGGGGAGGGAGTTGCAGAAGAAGGCCGGGATGTCATTTTGAGGGAGTTGTGACCAGAACTCGTCCCGTTGATTTTGGCGTTCTATGGGCTACACGTAGGAATCTTTGGTGGTGGCACCGGATGTTGGGGGATGCACAGTCACACCCAGACGTGCTCGACAGGCCTCCTTTTACTTTTCTTTTCGGAGTCATTTTTTTTTTTTTTAAAATGCCTCTTGGCCGGCTCTTGGCCGGGCGTGCTGGCTCACACCTGTAATCCTAGCACTCTGGGAGGCCGAGGTGGGCGGATTGCTCGAGGTCAGGAGTTCGAAACCAGCCTGAGCAAGAGCGAGACCCCATCTCTACTATAAATAGAAAGAAATTAATTGGCCAACTAATAGATATAGAAAAAAATTAGCCGGGCATGGTGGCGCATGCCTGTAGTCCCAGCTACTTGGGAGGCTGAGGCAGCAGGATTGCTTGAGCCCAGGAGATTGAGGTTGCTGTGATCTAGGCTGACGCCATGGCACTCACTCTAGCCAGGGCAACAAAGGGAGACTCTGTCTCCAAAAAAAAAAAAAAAAAAAAAACATGCCTCTTACCTCGATTATTGCATTTTCTTTTCTCTCTCTTTTCAAGCAGATTATGGGAGTACAAGTGTTAGGGTTCCATGTATTGCCCGTGCCCCCCTCCCCCCTGTTGTCTTCTTCATTTATCTCTCATGCTTTAGCAGCGTATGGTGGGGGTCCCAATGTTAAGGTCAGGTACATTGCCCTCTCCCCGCCTCCCCCCTCTGGTCAGAGCTTCAAGTGCGCCCATCCCCCAGTCGGTGCGCACCCACCCCATTCCTAATGGGTGTGGATGCCCATCCCCTCCCCCCACCCGCCCGACCCCCACCCGATGAAGGTGATTCCTCTACGTCCACTCAGGTGTCCATGGGTTCCTACCAATTTGCCGGTGAGCACGCGCACGTGGTGCTCCTGTGTCCATTCTTGGGATACTTGGCTTACTGGAACGGGTTCCAGCTCCGGCCAGGAGAACACGGGAGGTGCCCTCTCACCGCCGTTTCTCACAGCCGAATAGCACTCCGTGGTGTCCACGCGCCACATTTTATTAATCCACTCGTGGATCGATGGGCACTCGGGTCGCTTCCACATCTTTGCAATTGTGAATTGTGCCGCCACAGACACCCGAGCGCAGGTGTCTTCTGCGTAGGCTGCGGGCCTGGCTCTTCTGAATGCCGCTAGCTCGCGACCCACGGGTGAATCTGGTCAGGGAACTTGCCCTAAGGAGCAGACTCTGATCCGGGCGGGCTACCGGTGTCTCTGTTTGCTCGTTTCTTTCTTCCGTTTCGGGAAAGGCTTCCTTGCTGGGTGTGGAAATCTCCTATGCCTTTCCTCGCCTCTTCTGTCAGCTTTAAAATTCTCTTTCAGTTGCCACCCTCACAAACGTCTTAGGAACGTCTTTACGGTGCCTTCCTTAGTGAAATGACCCTCAATGAAGCTGGAACCAAATCTCTAATCGCCCAGTTTTAGCAAGTCCACACCCCAGGGTGGTTGGGGTCCAATCCGGCCCCGGCCAGGCCCAGGCCCCTTGGACTGGGCCACAGGAGGACACAGAGTAGGGTCCCGGCCCCCACGGTAGCGGTGCCGGCAGTTCTGCAACGGCTTGGGGGGTTTCCAGAGGTAGGAGATGGAGGGGACTGATTTCTCCAGCGCCCCCCAAAACACCCCACCCATGGCACACATCCCGAGAGACGCCCCTACACTCGCTCCCCTCCCCTACGCGCTGTGCCCCAGCCCTGGTCCGGGGCGGATAGGCGGCAGCCCACACGCAGGGCGGGGGCGCAGCTGAAAGGGGTTGTGCTGGAGGGCGGCCCCTGGGGCCAAAGGCGACCGCCCGCGCATGCGCAGTCAGCAGCGGCGCACTGGGGTTGGGGGCGGGTAGGTGAGGGAGGCGAGGCCAGGAGAGGGGGGCGGCTGGAGGTCTCCACCTTGGCGGGTCCAGCCGTGGAGGCTGGAGGCGCATCTGGTGTGTGTGTGTGTGAGTGTGTGTGTGTGTGTGTGTGTTGTGTGTGTGTGAAGACAGCCCCCCACCCCGCCGAGCCCACCACGCCCCGCACCCCAGTCCCGTGGAGACCTCGGGACCCGGCCAGCGAACTCAACAAGCCCGGCCCGGCCCCGAGTGGGTCAGCGCCGGCGCGGGGCCTGGGGCGGGAGGAGGCGCGGGGAAGCGCAGAGACGCTCGGCTTCTTGAGCGGGGCTGGGGCGCCCTCCGCTGTCTACGGCCACACCACCCTGAACGCGCCCGATCTCGTCTGATCTCGGAAGCTAAGCAGGGTCGGGCCTGGTTAGTACTTGGATGGGAGACCGCCTGGGAATACCGGGTGCCGTAGGCTTTTTTTTTTTTTGCCTCTTGTTCTGTCCCCATTCGGAGAGCGCGGCGGCAGTCGGGGGGGGGGGTGTCACCCCCACCCTCAGCGCCCGCCGCGGTGCCTGGCGCCCCAGCCCGCTCCGTGGGGCCTCCTCTTGCCCCAAGCCGCAGCACCGCCGCCACGCGGCAGCAGGCGTGGCACCTGGACTGTCGGGTCTCAGACCAAGGGTCTGGTCTGTGGGAACCGACACGCTGGAGGAAACCTTGAGAGTCTGAGAGGGGAGGGAGTTGCAGAAGAAGGCCGGGATGTCATTTTGAGGGAGTTGTGACCAGAACTCGTCCCGTTGATTTTGGCGTTCTATGGGCTACACGTAGGAATCTTTGGTGGTGGCACCGGATGTTGGGGGATGCACAGTCACACCCAGACGTGCTCGACAGGCCTCCTTTTACTTTTCTTTTCGGAGTCATTTTTTTTTTTTTTAAAATGCCTCTTGGCCGGGCGTGCTGGCTCACACCTGTAATCCTAGCACTCTGGGAGGCCGAGGTGGGCGGATTGCTCGAGGTCAGGAGTTCGAAACCAGCCTGAGCAAGAGCGAGACCCCATCTCTACTATAAATAGAAAGAAATTAATTGGCCAACTAATAGATATAGAAAAAAATTAGCCGGGCATGGTGGCGCATGCCTGTAGTCCCAGCTACTTGGGAGGCTGAGGCAGCAGGATTGCTTGAGCCCAGGAGATTGAGGTTGCTGTGAGCTAGGCTGACGCCATGGCACTCACTCTAGCCAGGGCAACAAAGGGAGACTCTGTCTCCAAAAAAAAAAAAAAAAAAAAAACATGCCTCTTACCTCGATTATTGCATTTTCTTTTCTCTCTCTTTTCAAGCAGATTATGGGAGTACAAGTGTTAGGGTTCCATGTATTGCCCGTGCCCCCCTCCCCCCTGTTGTCTTCTTCATTTATCTCTCATGCTTTAGCAGCGTATGGTGGGGGTCCCAATGTTAAGGTCAGGTACATTGCCCTCTCCCCGCCTCCCCCCTCTGGTCAGAGCTTCAAGTGCGCCCATCCCCCAGTCGGTGCGCACCCACCCCATTCCTAATGGGTGTGGATGCCCATCCCCTCCCCCCACCCGCCCGACCCCCACCCGATGAAGGTGATTCCTCTACGTCCACTCAGGTGTCCATGGGTTCCTACCAATTTGCCGGTGAGCACGCGCACGTGGTGCTCCTGTGTCCATTCTTGGGATACTTGGCTTACTGGAACGGGTTCCAGCTCCGGCCAGGAGAACACGGGAGGTGCCCTCTCACCGCCGTTTCTCACAGCCGAATAGCACTCCGTGGTGTCCACGCGCCACATTTTATTAATCCACTCGTGGATCGATGGGCACTCGGGTCGCTTCCACATCTTTGCAATTGTGAATTGTGCCGCCACAGACACCCGAGCGCAGGTGTCTTCTGCGTAGGCTGCGGGCCTGGCTCTTCTGAATGCCGCTAGCTCGCGACCCACGGGTGAATCTGGTCAGGGAACTTGCCCTAAGGAGCAGACTCTGATCCGGGCGGGCTACCGGTGTCTCTGTTTGCTCGTTTCTTTCTTC
Source organism: Microcebus murinus (assembly GCF_040939455.1). Classification (NCBI taxonomy): domain Eukaryota; kingdom Metazoa; phylum Chordata; class Mammalia; order Primates; family Cheirogaleidae; genus Microcebus; species Microcebus murinus. The sequence continues at coordinate 26,241 of NW_027439028.1, read as the reverse complement.
CGTTTCGGGAAAGGCTTCCTTGCTGGGTGGGAAATCTCCTATGCCTTTCCTCGCCTCTTCTGTCAGCTTTAAAATTCTCTTTCAGTTGCCACCCTCACAAACGTCTTAGGAACGTCTTTACGGTGCCTTCCTTAGTGAAATGACCCTCAATGAAGCTGGAACCAAATCTCTAATCGCCCAGTTTTAGCAAGTCCACACCCCAGGGTGGTTGGGGTCCAATCCGGCCCCGGCCAGGCCCAGGCCCCTTGGACTGGGCCACAGGAGGACACAGAGTAGGGTCCCGGCCCCCACGGTAGCGGTGCCGGCAGTTCTGCAACGGCTTGGGGGGTTTCCAGAGGTAGGAGATGGAGGGGACTGATTTCTCCAGCGCCCCCCAAAACACCCCACCCATGGCACACATCCCGAGAGACGCCCCTACACTCGCTCCCCTCCCCTATGCGCTGTGCCCCAGCCCTGGTCCGGGGCGGATAGGCGGCAGCCCACACGCAGGGCGGGGGCGCAGCTGAAAGGGGTTGTGCTGGAGGGCGGCCCCTGGGGCCAAAGGCGACCGCCCGCGCATGCGCAGTCAGCAGCGGCGCACTGGGGTTGGGGGCGGGTAGGTGAGGGAGGCGAGGCCAGGAGAGGGGGGCGGCTGGAGGTCTCCACCTTGGCGGGTCCAGCCGTGGAGGCTGGAGGCGCATCTGGTGTGTGTGTGTGTGAGTGTGTGTGTGTGTGTGTGTGTTGTGTGTGTGTGAAGACAGCCCCCCACCCCGCCGAGCCCACCACGCCCCGCACCCCAGTCCCGTGGAGACCTCGGGACCCGGCCAGCGAACTCAACAAGCCCGGCCCGGCCCCGAGTGGGTCAGCGCCGGCGCGGGGCCTGGGGCGGGAGGAGGCGCGGGGAAGCGCAGAGACGCTCGGCTTCTTGAGCGGGGCTGGGGCGCCCTCCGCTGTCTACGGCCACACCACCCTGAACGCGCCCGATCTCGTCTGATCTCGGAAGCTAAGCAGGGTCGGGCCTGGTTAGTACTTGGATGGGAGACCGCCTGGGAATACCGGGTGCCGTAGGCTTTTTTTTTTTTTGCCTCTTGTTCTGTCCCCATTCGGAGAGCGCGGCGGCAGTCGGGGGGGGGGGGTGTCACCCCCACCCTCAGCGCCCGCCGCGGTGCCTGGCGCCCCAGCCCGCTCCGTGGGGCCTCCTCTTGCCCCAAGCCGCAGCACCGCCGCCACGCGGCAGCAGGCGTGGCACCTGGACTGTCGGGTCTCAGACCAAGGGTCTGGTCTGTGGGAACCGACACGCTGGAGGAAACCTTGAGAGTCTGAGAGGGGAGGGAGTTGCAGAAGAAGGCCGGGATGTCATTTTGAGGGAGTTGTGACCAGAACTCGTCCCGTTGATTTTGGCGTTCTATGGGCTACACGTAGGAATCTTTGGTGGTGGCACCGGATGTTGGGGGATGCACAGTCACACCCAGACGTGCTCGACAGGCCTCCTTTTACTTTTCTTTTCGGAGTCATTTTTTTTTTTTTTAAAATGCCTCTTGGCCGGGCGTGCTGGCTCACACCTGTAATCCTAGCACTCTGGGAGGCCGAGGTGGGCGGATTGCTCGAGGTCAGGAGTTCGAAACCAGCCTGAGCAAGAGCGAGACCCCATCTCTACTATAAATAGAAAGAAATTAATTGGCCAACTAATAGATATAGAAAAAAATTAGCCGGGCATGGTGGCGCATGCCTGTAGTCCCAGCTACTTGGGAGGCTGAGGCAGCAGGATTGCTTGAGCCCAGGAGATTGAGGTTGCTGTGATCTAGGCTGACGCCATGGCACTCACTCTAGCCAGGGCAACAAAGGGAGACTCTGTCTCCAAAAAAAAAAAAAAAAAAAAAAACATGCCTCTTACCTCGATTATTGCATTTTCTTTTCTCTCTCTTTTCAAGCAGATTATGGGAGTACAAGTGTTAGGGTTCCATGTATTGCCCGTGCCCCCCTCCCCCCTGTTGTCTTCTTCATTTATCTCTCATGCTTTAGCAGCGTATGGTGGGGGTCCCAATGTTAAGGTCAGGTACATTGCCCTCTCCCCGCCTCCCCCCTCTGGTCAGAGCTTCAAGTGCGCCCATCCCCCAGTCGGTGCGCACCCACCCCATTCCTAATGGGTGTGGATGCCCATCCCCTCCCCCCACCCGCCCGACCCCCACCCGATGAAGGTGATTCCTCTACGTCCACTCAGGTGTCCATGGGTTCCTACCAATTTGCCGGTGAGCACGCGCACGTGGTGCTCCTGTGTCCATTCTTGGGATACTTGGCTTACTGGAACGGGTTCCAGCTCCGGCCAGGAGAACACGGGAGGTGCCCTCTCACCGCCGTTTCTCACAGCCGAATAGCACTCCGTGGTGTCCACGCGCCACATTTTATTAATCCACTCGTGGATCGATGGGCACTCGGGTCGCTTCCACATCTTTGCAATTGTGAATTGTGCCGCCACAGACACCCGAGCGCAGGTGTCTTCTGCGTAGGCTGCGGGCCTGGCTCTTCTGAATGCCGCTAGCTCGCGACCCACGGGTGAATCTGGTCAGGGAACTTGCCCTAAGGAGCAGACTCTGATCCGGGCGGGCTACCGGTGTCTCTGTTTGCTCGTTTCTTTCTTCCGTTTCGGGAAAGGCTTCCTTGCTGGGTGTGGAAATCTCCTATGCCTTTCCTCGCCTCTTCTGTCAGCTTTAAAATTCTCTTTCAGTTGCCACCCTCACAAACGTCTTAGGAACGTCTTTACGGTGCCTTCCTTAGTGAAATGACCCTCAATGAAGCTGGAACCAAATCTCTAATCGCCCAGTTTTAGCAAGTCCACACCCCAGGGTGGTTGGGGTCCAATCCGGCCCCGGCCAGGCCCAGGCCCCTTGGACTGGGCCACAGGAGGACACAGAGTAGGGTCCCGGCCCCCACGGTAGCGGTGCCGGCAGTTCTGCAACGGCTTGGGGGGTTTCCAGAGGTAGGAGATGGAGGGGACTGATTTCTCCAGCGCCCCCCAAAACACCCCACCCATGGCACACATCCCGAGAGACGCCCCTACACTCGCTCCCCTCCCCTATGCGCTGTGCCCCAGCCCTGGTCCGGGGCGGATAGGCGGCAGCCCACACGCAGGGCGGGGGCGCAGCTGAAAGGGGTTGTGCTGGAGGGCGGCCCCTGGGGCCAAAGGCGACCGCCCGCGCATGCGCAGTCAGCAGCGGCGCACTGGGGTTGGGGGCGGGTAGGTGAGGGAGGCGAGGCCAGGAGAGGGGGGCGGCTGGAGGTCTCCACCTTGGCGGGTCCAGCCGTGGAGGCTGGAGGCGCATCTGGTGTGTGTGTGTGTGAGTGTGTGTGTGTGTGTGTGTGTTGTGTGTGTGTGAAGACAGCCCCCCACCCCGCCGAGCCCACCACGCCCCGCACCCCAGTCCCGTGGAGACCTCGGGACCCGGCCAGCGAACTCAACAAGCCCGGCCCGGCCCCGAGTGGGTCAGCGCCGGCGCGGGGCCTGGGGCGGGAGGAGGCGCGGGGAAGCGCAGAGACGCTCGGCTTCTTGAGCGGGGCTGGGGCGCCCTCCGCTGTCTACGGCCACACCACCCTGAACGCGCCCGATCTCGTCTGATCTCGGAAGCTAAGCAGGGTCGGGCCTGGTTAGTACTTGGATGGGAGACCGCCTGGGAATACCGGGTGCCGTAGGCTTCTTTTTTTTTGCCTCTTGTTCTGTCCCCATTCTGAGAGCGCGGCGGCAGTCGGGGGGGGGGGTGTCACCCCCACCCTCAGCGCCCGCCCGCGGTGCCTGGCGCCCCAGCCCGCTCCGTGGGGCCTCCTCTTGCCCCAAGCCGCAGCACCGCCGCCACGCGGCAGCAGGCGTGGCACCTGGACTGTCGGGTCTCAGACCAAGGGTCTGGTCTGTGGGAACCGACACGCTGGAGGAAACCTTGAGAGTCTGAGAGGGGAGGGAGTTGCAGAAGAAGGCCGGGATGTCATTTTGAGGGAGTTGTGACCAGAACTCGTCCCGTTGATTTTGGCGTTCTATGGGCTACACGTAGGAATCTTTGGTGGTGGCACCGGATGTTGGGGGATGCACAGTCACACCCAGACGTGCTCGACAGGCCTCCTTTTACTTTTCTTTTCGGAGTCATTTTTTTTTTTTTTAAAATGCCTCTTGGCCGGGCGTGCTGGCTCACACCTGTAATCCTAGCACTCTGGGAGGCCGAGGTGGGCGGATTGCTCGAGGTCAGGAGTTCGAAACCAGCCTGAGCAAGAGCGAGACCCCATCTCTACTATAAATAGAAAGAAATTAATTGGCCAACTAATAGATATAGAAAAAAATTAGCCGGGCATGGTGGCGCATGCCTGTAGTCCCAGCTACTTGGGAGGCTGAGGCAGCAGGATTGCTTGAGCCCAGGAGATTGAGGTTGCTGTGATCTAGGCTGACGCCATGGCACTCACTCTAGCCAGGGCAACAAAGGGAGACTCTGTCTCCAAAAAAAAAAAAAAAAAAAAAAACATGCCTCTTACCTCGATTATTGCATTTTCTTTTCTCTCTCTTTTCAAGCCGATTATGGGAGTACAAGTGTTAGGGTTCCATGTATTGCCCGTGCCCCCCTCCCCCCTGTTGTCTTCTTCATTTATCTCTCATGCTTTAGCAGCGTATGGTGGGGGTCCCAATGTTAAGGTCAGGTACATTGCCCTCTCCCCGCCTCCCCCCTCTGGTCAGAGCTTCAAGTGCGCCCATCCCCCAGTCGGTGCGCACCCACCCCATTCCTAATGGGTGTGGATGCCCATCCCCTCCCCCCACCCGCCCGACCCCCACCCGATGAAGGTGATTCCTCTACGTCCACTCAGGTGTCCATGGGTTCCTACCAATTTGCCGGTGAGCACGCGCACGTGGTGCTCCTGTGTCCATTCTTGGGATACTTGGCTTACTGGAACGGGTTCCAGCTCCGGCCAGGAGAACACGGGAGGTGCCCTCTCACCGCCGTTTCTCACAGCCGAATAGCACTCCGTGGTGTCCACGCGCCACATTTTATTAATCCACTCGTGGATCGATGGGCACTCGGGTCGCTTCCACATCTTTGCAATTGTGAATTGTGCCGCCACAGACACCCGAGCGCAGGTGTCTTCTGCGTAGGCTGCGGGCCTGGCTCTTCTGAATGCCGCTAGCTCGCGACCCACGGGTGAATCTGGTCAGGGAACTTGCCCTAAGGAGCAGACTCTGATCCGGGCGGGCTACCGGTGTCTCTGTTTGCTCGTTTCTTTCTTCCGTTTCGGGAAAGGCTTCCTTGCTGGGTGTGGAAATCTCCTATGCCTTTCCTCGCCTCTTCTGTCAGCTTTAAAATTCTCTTTCAGTTGCCACCCTCACAAACGTCTTAGGAACGTCTTTACGGTGCCTTCCTTAGTGAAATGACCCTCAATGAAGCTGGAACCAAATCTCTAATCGCCCAGTTTTAGCAAGTCCACACCCCAGGGTGGTTGGGGTCCAATCCGGCCCCGGCCAGGCCCAGGCCCCTTGGACTGGGCCACAGGAGGACACAGAGTAGGGTCCCGGCCCCCACGGTAGCGGTGCCGGCAGTTCTGCAACGGCTTGGGGGGTTTCCAGAGGTAGGAGATGGAGGGGACTGATTTCTCCAGCGCCCCCCAAAACACCCCACCCATGGCACACATCCCGAGAGACGCCCCTACACTCGCTCCCCTCCCCTATGCGCTGTGCCCCAGCCCTGGTCCGGGGCGGATAGGCGGCAGCCCACACGCAGGGCGGGGGCGCAGCTGAAAGGGGTTGTGCTGGAGGGCGGCCCCTGGGGCCAAAGGCGACCGCCCGCGCATGCGCAGTCAGCAGCGGCGCACTGGGGTTGGGGGCGGGTAGGTGAGGGAGGCGAGGCCAGGAGAGGGGGGCGGCTGGAGGTCTCCACCTTGGCGGGTCCAGCCGTGGAGGCTGGAGGCGCATCTGGTGTGTGTGTGTGTGAGTGTGTGTGTGTGTGTGTGTGTGTTGTGTGTGTGTGAAGACAGCCCCCCACCCCGCCGAGCCCACCACGCCCCGCACCCCAGTCCCGTGGAGACCTCGGGACCCGGCCAGCGAACTCAACAAGCCCGGCCCGGCCCCGAGTGGGTCAGCGCCGGCGCGGGGCCTGGGGCGGGAGGAGGCGCGGGGAAGCGCAGAGACGCTCGGCTTCTTGAGCGGGGCTGGGGCGCCCTCCGCTGTCTACGGCCACACCACCCTGAACGCGCCGGATCTCGTCTGATCTCGGAAGCTAAGCAGGGTCGGGCCTGGTTAGTACTTGGATGGGAGACCGCCTGGGAATACCGGGTGCCGTAGGCTTTTTTTTTTTTTGCCTCTTGTTCTGTCCCCATTCGGAGAGCGCGGCGGCAGTCGGGGGGCGGGGTGTCACCCCCACCCTCAGCGCCCGCCGCGGTGCCTGGCGCCCCAGCCCGCTCCGTGGGGCCTCCTCTTGCCCCAAGCCGCAGCACCGCCGCCACGCGGCAGCAGGCGTGGCACCTGGACTGTCGGGTCTCAGACCAAGGGTCTGGTCTGTGGGAACCGACACGCTGGAGGAAACCTTGAGAGTCTGAGAGGGGAGGGAGTTGCAGAAGAAGGCCGGGATGTCATTTTGAGGGAGTTGTGACCAGAACTCGTCCCGTTGATTTTGGCGTTCTATGGGCTACACGTAGGAATCTTTGGTGGTGGCACCGGATGTTGGGGGATGCACAGTCACACCCAGACGTGCTCGACAGGCCTCCTTTTACTTTTCTTTTCGGAGTCATTTTTTTTTTTTTTAAAATGCCTCTTGGCCGGGCGTGCTGGCTCACACCTGTAATCCTAGCACTCTGGGAGGCCGAGGTGGGCGGATTGCTCGAGGTCAGGAGTTCGAAACCAGCCTGAGCAAGAGCGAGACCCCATCTCTACTATAAATAGAAAGAAATTAATTGGCCAACTAATAGATATAGAAAAAAATTAGCCGGGCATGGTGGCGCATGCCTGTAGTCCCAGCTACTTGGGAGGCTGAGGCAGCAGGATTGCTTGAGCCCAGGAGATTGAGGTTGCTGTGATCTAGGCTGACGCCATGGCACTCACTCTAGCCAGGGCAACAAAGGGAGACTCTGTCTCCAAAAAAAAAAAAAAAAAAAAAACATGCCTCTTACCTCGATTATTGCATTTTCTTTTCTCTCTCTTTTCAAGCAGATTATGGGAGTACAAGTGTTAGGGTTCCATGTATTGCCCGTGCCCCCCTCCCCCCTGTTGTCTTCTTCATTTATCTCTCATGCTTTAGCAGCGTATGGTGGGGGTCCCAATGTTAAGGTCAGGTACATTGCCCTCTCCCCGCCTCCCCCCTCTGGTCAGAGCTTCAAGTGCGCCCATCCCCCAGTCGGTGCGCACCCACCCCATTCCTAATGGGTGTGGATGCCCATCCCCTCCCCCCACCCGCCCGACCCCCACCCGATGAAGGTGATTCCTCTACGTCCACTCAGGTGTCCATGGGTTCCTACCAATTTGCCGGTGAGCACGCGCACGTGGTGCTCCTGTGTCCATTCTTGGGATACTTGGCTTACTGGAACGGGTTCCAGCTCCGGCCAGGAGAACACGGGAGGTGCCCTCTCACCGCCGTTTCTCACAGCCGAATAGCACTCCGTGGTGTCCACGCGCCACATTTTATTAATCCACTCGTGGATCGATGGGCACTCGGGTCGCTTCCACATCTTTGCAATTGTGAATTGTGCCGCCACAGACACCCGAGCGCAGGTGTCTTCTGCGTAGGCTGCGGGCCTGGCTCTTCTGAATGCCGCTAGCTCGCGACCCACGGGTGAATCTGGTCAGGGAACTTGCCCTAAGGAGCAGACTCTGATCCGGGCGGGCTACCGGTGTCTCTGTTTGCTCGTTTCTTTCTTCCGTTTCGGGAAAGGCTTCCTTGCTGGGTGTGGAAATCTCCTATGCCTTTCCTCGCCTCTTCTGTCAGCTTTAAAATTCTCTTTCAGTTGCCACCCTCACAAACGTCTTAGGAACGTCTTTACGGTGCCTTCCTTAGTGAAATGACCCTCAATGAAGCTGGAACCAAATCTCTAATCGCCCAGTTTTAGCAAGTCCACACCCCAGGGTGGTTGGGGTCCAATCCGGCCCCGGCCAGGCCCAGGCCCCTTGGACTGGGCCACAGGAGGACACAGAGTAGGGTCCCGGCCCCCACGGTAGCGGTGCCGGCAGTTCTGCAACGGCTTGGGGGGTTTCCAGAGGTAGGAGATGGAGGGGACTGATTTCTCCAGCGCCCCCCAAAACACCCCACCCATGGCACACATCCCGAGAGACGCCCCTACACTCGCTCCCCTCCCCTATGCGCTGTGCCCCAGCCCTGGTCCGGGGCGGATAGGCGGCAGCCCACACGCAGGGCGGGGGCGCAGCTGAAAGGGGTTGTGCTGGAGGGCGGCCCCTGGGGCCAAAGGCGACCGCCCGCGCATGCGCAGTCAGCAGCGGCGCACTGGGGTTGGGGGCGGGTAGGTGAGGGAGGCGAGGCCAGGAGAGGGGGGCGGCTGGAGGTCTCCACCTTGGCGGGTCCAGCCGTGGAGGCTGGAGGCGCATCTGGTGTGTGTGTGTGTGAGTGTGTGTGTGTGTGTGTGTGTTGTGTGTGTGTGAAGACAGCCCCCCACCCCGCCGAGCCCACCACGCCCCGCACCCCAGTCCCGTGGAGACCTCGGGACCCGGCCAGCGAACTCAACAAGCCCGGCCCGGCCCCGAGTGGGTCAGCGCCGGCGCGGGGCCTGGGGCGGGAGGAGGCGCGGGGAAGCGCAGAGACGCTCGGCTTCTTGAGCGGGGCTGGGGCGCCCTCCGCTGTCTACGGCCACACCACCCTGAACGCGCCCGATCTCGTCTGATCTCGGAAGCTAAGCAGGGTCGGGCCTGGTTAGTACTTGGATGGGAGACCGCCTGGGAATACCGGGTGCCGTAGGCTTTTTTTTTTTTTGCCTCTTGTTCTGTCCCCATTCGGAGAGCGCGGCGGCAGTCGGGGGGGGGGTGTCACCCCCACCCTCAGCGCCCGCCGCGGTGCCTGGCGCCCCAGCCCGCTCCGTGGGGCCTCCTCTTGCCCCAAGCCGCAGCACCGCCGCCACGCGGCAGCAGGCGTGGCACCTGGACTGTCGGGTCTCAGACCAAGGGTCTGGTCTGTGGGAACCGACACGCTGGAGGAAACCTTGAGAGTCTGAGAGGGGAGGGAGTTGCAGAAGAAGGCCGGGATGTCATTTTGAGGGAGTTGTGACCAGAACTCGTCCCGTTGATTTTGGCGTTCTATGGGCTACACGTAGGAATCTTTGGTGGTGGCACCGGATGTTGGGGGATGCACAGTCACACCCAGACGTGCTCGACAGGCCTCCTTTTACTTTTCTTTTCGGAGTCATTTTTTTTTTTTTTAAAATGCCTCTTGGCCGGGCGTGCTGGCTCACACCTGTAATCCTAGCACTCTGGGAGGCCGAGGTGGGCGGATTGCTCGAGGTCAGGAGTTCGAAACCAGCCTGAGCAAGAGCGAGACCCCATCTCTACTATAAATAGAAAGAAATTAATTGGCCAACTAATAGATATAGAAAAAAATTAGCCGGGCATGGTGGCGCATGCCTGTAGTCCCAGCTACTTGGGAGGCTGAGGCAGCAGGATTGCTTGAGCCCAGGAGATTGAGGTTGCTGTGATCTAGGCTGACGCCATGGCACTCACTCTAGCCAGGGCAACAAAGGGAGACTCTGTCTCCAAAAAAAAAAAAAAAAAAAAAACATGCCTCTTACCTCGATTATTGCATTTTCTTTTCTCTCTCTTTTCAAGCAGATTATGGGAGTACAAGTGTTAGGGTTCCATGTATTGCCCGTGCCCCCCTCCCCCCTGTTGTCTTCTTCATTTATCTCTCATGCTTTAGCAGCGTATGGTGGGGGTCCCAATGTTAAGGTCAGGTACATTGCCCTCTCCCCGCCTCCCCCCTCTGGTCAGAGCTTCAAGTGCGCCCATCCCCCAGTCGGTGCGCACCCACCCCATTCCTAATGGGTGTGGATGCCCATCCCCTCCCCCCACCCGCCCGACCCCCACCCGATGAAGGTGATTCCTCTACGTCCACTCAGGTGTCCATGGGTTCCTACCAATTTGCCGGTGAGCACGCGCACGTGGTGCTCCTGTGTCCATTCTTGGGATACTTGGCTTACTGGAACGGGTTCCAGCTCCGGCCAGGAGAACACGGGAGGTGCCCTCTCACCGCCGTTTCTCACAGCCGAATAGCACTCCGTGGTGTCCACGCGCCACATTTTATTAATCCACTCGTGGATCGATGGGCACTCGGGTCGCTTCCACATCTTTGCAATTGTGAATTGTGCCGCCACAGACACCCGAGCGCAGGTGTCTTCTGCGTAGGCTGCGGGCCTGGCTCTTCTGAATGCCGCTAGCTCGCGACCCACGGGTGAATCTGGTCAGGGAACTTGCCCTAAGGAGCAGACTCTGATCCGGGCGGGCTACCGGTGTCTCTGTTTGCTCGTTTCTTTCTTCCGTTTCGGGAAAGGCTTCCTTGCTGGGTGTGGAAATCTCCTATGCCTTTCCTCGCCTCTTCTGTCAGCTTTAAAATTCTCTTTCAGTTGCCACCCTCACAAACGTCTTAGGAACGTCTTTACGGTGCCTTCCTTAGTGAAATGACCCTCAATGAAGCTGGAACCAAATCTCTAATCGCCCAGTTTTAGCAAGTCCACACCCCAGGGTGGTTGGGGTCCAATCCGGCCCCGGCCAGGCCCAGGCCCCTTGGACTGGGCCACAGGAGGACACAGAGTAGGGTCCCGGCCCCCACGGTAGCGGTGCCGGCAGTTCTGCAACGGCTTGGGGGGTTTCCAGAGGTAGGAGATGGAGGGGACTGATTTCTCCAGCGCCCCCCAAAACACCCCACCCATGGCACACATCCCGAGAGACGCCCCTACACTCGCTCCCCTCCCCTATGCGCTGTGCCCCAGCCCTGGTCCGGGGCGGATAGGCGGCAGCCCACACGCAGGGCGGGGGCGCAGCTGAAAGGGGTTGTGCTGGAGGGCGGCCCCTGGGGCCAAAGGCGACCGCCCGCGCATGCGCAGTCAGCAGCGGCGCACTGGGGTTGGGGGCGGGTAGGTGAGGGAGGCGAGGCCAGGAGAGGGGGGCGGCTGGAGGTCTCCACCTTGGCGGGTCCAGCCGTGGAGGCTGGAGGCGCATCTGGTGTGTGTGTGTGTGAGTGTGTGTGTGTGTGTGTGTGTTGTGTGTGTGTGAAGACAGCCCCCCACCCCGCCGAGCCCACCACGCCCCGCACCCCAGTCCCGTGGAGACCTCGGGACCCGGCCAGCGAACTCAACAAGCCCGGCCCGGCCCCGAGTGGGTCAGCGCCGGCGCGGGGCCTGGGGCGGGAGGAGGCGCGGGGAAGCGCAGAGACGCTCGGCTTCTTGAGCGGGGCTGGGGCGCCCTCCGCTGTCTACGGCCACACCACCCTGAACGCGCCCGATCTCGTCTGATCTCGGAAGCTAAGCAGGGTCGGGCCTGGTTAGTACTTGGATGGGAGACCGCCTGGGAATACCGGGTGCCGTAGGCTTTTTTTTTTTTTGCCTCTTGTTCTGTCCCCATTCGGAGAGCGCGGCGGCAGTCGGGGGGGGGGGTGTCACCCCCACCCTCAGCGCCCGCCGCGGTGCCTGGCGCCCCAGCCCGCTCCGTGGGGCCTCCTCTTGCCCCAAGCCGCAGCACCGCCGCCACGCGGCAGCAGGCGTGGCACCTGGACTGTCGGGTCTCAGACCAAGGGTCTGGTCTGTGGGAACCGACACGCTGGAGGAAACCTTGAGAGTCTGAGAGGGGAGGGAGTTGCAGAAGAAGGCCGGGATGTCATTTTGAGGGAGTTGTGACCAGAACTCGTCCCGTTGATTTTGGCGTTCTATGGGCTACACGTAGGAATCTTTGGTGGTGGCACCGGATGTTGGGGGATGCACAGTCACACCCAGACGTGCTCGACAGGCCTCCTTTTACTTTTCTTTTCGGAGTCATTTTTTTTTTTTTTAAAATGCCTCTTGGCCGGGCGTGCTGGCTCACACCTGTAATCCTAGCACTCTGGGAGGCCGAGGTGGGCGGATTGCTCGAGGTCAGGAGTTCGAAACCAGCCTGAGCAAGAGCGAGACCCCATCTCTACTATAAATAGAAAGAAATTAATTGGCCAACTAATAGATATAGAAAAAAATTAGCCGGGCATGGTGGCGCATGCCTGTAGTCCCAGCTACTTGGGAGGCTGAGGCAGCAGGATTGCTTGAGCCCAGGAGATTGAGGTTGCTGTGAGCTAGGCTGACGCCATGGCACTCACTCTAGCCAGGGCAACAAAGGGAGACTCTGTCTCCAAAAAAAAAAAAAAAAAAAAACATGCCTCTTACCTCGATTATTGCATTTTCTTTTCTCTCTCTTTTCAAGCAGATTATGGGAGTACAAGTGTTAGGGTTCCATGTATTGCCCGTGCCCCCCTCCCCCCTGTTGTCTTCTTCATTTATCTCTCATGCTTTAGCAGCGTATGGTGGGGGTCCCAATGTTAAGGTCAGGTACATTGCCCTCTCCCCGCCTCCCCCCTCTGGTCAGAGCTTCAAGTGCGCCCATCCCCCAGTCGGTGCGCACCCACCCCATTCCTAATGGGTGTGGATGCCCATCCCCTCCCCCCACCCGCCCGACCCCCACCCGATGAAGGTGATTCCTCTACGTCCACTCAGGTGTCCATGGGTTCCTACCAATTTGCCGGTGAGCACGCGCACGTGGTGCTCCTGTGTCCATTCTTGGGATACTTGGCTTACTGGAACGGGTTCCAGCTCCGGCCAGGAGAACACGGGAGGTGCCCTCTCACCGCCGTTTCTCACAGCCGAATAGCACTCCGTGGTGTCCACGCGCCACATTTTATTAATCCACTCGTGGATCGATGGGCACTCGGGTCGCTTCCACATCTTTGCAATTGTGAATTGTGCCGCCACAGACACCCGAGCGCAGGTGTCTTCTGCGTAGGCTGCGGGCCTGGCTCTTCTGAATGCCGCTAGCTCGCGACCCACGGGTGAATCTGGTCAGGGAACTTGCCCTAAGGAGCAGACTCTGATCCGGGCGGGCTACCGGTGTCTCTGTTTGCTCGTTTCTTTCTTCCGTTTCGGGAAAGGCTTCCTTGCTGGGTGTGGAAATCTCCTATGCCTTTCCTCGCCTCTTCTGTCAGCTTTAAAATTCTCTTTCAGTTGCCACCCTCACAAACGTCTTAGGAACGTCTTTACGGTGCCTTCCTTAGTGAAATGACCCTCAATGAAGCTGGAACCAAATCTCTAATCGCCCAGTTTTAGCAAGTCCACACCCCAGGGTGGTTGGGGTCCAATCCGGCCCCGGCCAGGCCCAGGCCCCTTGGACTGGGCCACAGGAGGACACAGAGTAGGGTCCCGGCCCCCACGGTAGCGGTGCCGGCAGTTCTGCAACGGCTTGGGGGGTTTCCAGAGGTAGGAGATGGAGGGGACTGATTTCTCCAGCGCCCCCCAAAACACCCCACCCATGGCACACATCCCGAGAGACGCCCCTACACTCGCTCCCCTCCCCTATGCGCTGTGCCCCAGCCCTGGTCCGGGGCGGATAGGCGGCAGCCCACACGCAGGGCGGGGGCGCAGCTGAAAGGGGTTGTGCTGGAGGGCGGCCCCTGGGGCCAAAGGCGACCGCCCGCGCATGCGCAGTCAGCAGCGGCGCACTGGGGTTGGGGGCGGGTAGGTGAGGGAGGCGAGGCCAGGAGAGGGGGGCGGCTGGAGGTCTCCACCTTGGCGGGTCCAGCCGTGGAGGCTGGAGGCGCATCTGGTGTGTGTGTGTGTGAGTGTGTGTGTGTGTGTGTGTGTTGTGTGTGTGTGAAGACAGCCCCCCACCCCGCCGAGCCCACCACGCCCCGCACCCCAGTCCCGTGGAGACCTCGGGACCCGGCCAGCGAACTCAACAAGCCCGGCCCGGCCCCGAGTGGGTCAGCGCCGGCGCGGGGCCTGGGGCGGGAGGAGGCGCGGGGAAGCGCAGAGACGCTCGGCTTCTTGAGCGGGGCTGGGGCGCCCTCCGCTGTCTACGGCCACACCACCCTGAACGCGCCCGATCTCGTCTGATCTCGGAAGCTAAGCAGGGTCGGGCCTGGTTAGTACTTGGATGGGAGACCGCCTGGGAATACCGGGTGCCGTAGGCTTTTTTTTTTTTTGCCTCTTGTTCTGTCCCCATTCGGAGAGCGCGGCGGCAGTCGGGGGGGGGGGTGTCACCCCCACCCTCAGCGCCCGCCGCGGTGCCTGGCGCCCCAGCCCGCTCCGTGGGGCCTCCTCTTGCCCCAAGCCGCAGCACCGCCGCCACGCGGCAGCAGGCGTGGCACCTGGACTGTCGGGTCTCAGACCAAGGGTCTGGTCTGTGGGAACCGACACGCTGGAGGAAACCTTGAGAGTCTGAGAGGGGAGGGAGTTGCAGAAGAAGGCCGGGATGTCATTTTGAGGGAGTTGTGACCAGAACTCGTCCCGTTGATTTTGGCGTTCTATGGGCTACACGTAGGAATCTTTGGTGGTGGCACCGGATGTTGGGGGATGCACAGTCACACCCAGACGTGCTCGACAGGCCTCCTTTTACTTTTCTTTTCGGAGTCATTTTTTTTTTTTTTAAAATGCCTCTTGGCCGGGCGTGCTGGCTCACACCTGTAATCCTAGCACTCTGGGAGGCCGAGGTGGGCGGATTGCTCGAGGTCAGGAGTTCGAAACCAGCCTGAGCAAGAGCGAGACCCCATCTCTACTATAAATAGAAAGAAATTAATTGGCCAACTAATAGATATAGAAAAAAATTAGCCGGGCATGGTGGCGCATGCCTGTAGTCCCAGCTACTTGGGAGGCTGAGGCAGCAGGATTGCTTGAGCCCAGGAGATTGAGGTTGCTGTGAGCTAGGCTGACGCCATGGCACTCACTCTAGCCAGGGCAACAAAGGGAGACTCTGTCTCCAAAAAAAAAAAAAAAAAAAAACATGCCTCTTACCTCGATTATTGCATTTTCTTTTCTCTCTCTTTTCAAGCAGATTATGGGAGTACAAGTGTTAGGGTTCCATGTATTGCCCGTGCCCCCCTCCCCCCTGTTGTCTTCTTCATTTATCTCTCATGCTTTAGCAGCGTATGGTGGGGGTCCCAATGTTAAGGTCAGGTACATTGCCCTCTCCCCGCCTCCCCCCTCTGGTCAGAGCTTCAAGTGCGCCCATCCCCCAGTCGGTGCGCACCCACCCCATTCCTAATGGGTGTGGATGCCCATCCCCTCCCCCCACCCGCCCGACCCCCACCCGATGAAGGTGATTCCTCTACGTCCACTCAGGTGTCCATGGGTTCCTACCAATTTGCCGGTGAGCACGCGCACGTGGTGCTCCTGTGTCCATTCTTGGGATACTTGGCTTACTGGAACGGGTTCCAGCTCCGGCCAGGAGAACACGGGAGGTGCCCTCTCACCGCCGTTTTTCACAGCCGAATAGCACTCCGTGGTGTCCACGCGCCACATTTTATTAATCCACTCGTGGATCGATGGGCACTCGGGTCGCTTCCACATCTTTGCAATTGTGAATTGTGCCGCCACAGACACCCGAGCGCAGGTGTCTTCTGCGTAGGCTGCGGGCCTGGCTCTTCTGAATGCCGCTAGCTCGCGACCCACGGGTGAATCTGGTCAGGGAACTTGCCCTAAGGAGCAGACTCTGATCCGGGCGGGCTACCGGTGTCTCTGTTTGCTCGTTTCTTTCTTCCGTTTCGGGAAAGGCTTCCTTGCTGGGTGTGGAAATCTCCTATGCCTTTCCTCGCCTCTTCTGTCAGCTTTAAAATTCTCTTTCAGTTGCCACCCTCACAAACGTCTTAGGAACGTCTTTACGGTGCCTTCCTTAGTGAAATGACCCTCAATGAAGCTGGAACCAAATCTCTAATCGCCCAGTTTTAGCAAGTCCACACCCCAGGGTGGTTGGGGTCCAATCCGGCCCCGGCCAGGCCCAGGCCCCTTGGACTGGGCCACAGGAGGACACAGAGTAGGGTCCCGGCCCCCACGGTAGCGGTGCCGGCAGTTCTGCAACGGCTTGGGGGGTTTCCAGAGGTAGGAGATGGAGGGGACTGATTTCTCCAGCGCCCCCCAAAACACCCCACCCATGGCACACATCCCGAGAGACGCCCCTACACTCGCTCCCCTCCCCTATGCGCTGTGCCCCAGCCCTGGTCCGGGGCGGATAGGCGGCAGCCCACACGCAGGGCGGGGGCGCAGCTGAAAGGGGTTGTGCTGGAGGGCGGCCCCTGGGGCCAAAGGCGACCGCCCGCGCATGCGCAGTCAGCAGCGGCGCACTGGGGTTGGGGGCGGGTAGGTGAGGGAGGCGAGGCCAGGAGAGGGGGGCGGCTGGAGGTCTCCACCTTGGCGGGTCCAGCCGTGGAGGCTGGAGGCGCATCTGGTGTGTGTGTGTGTGAGTGTGTGTGTGTGTGTGTGTGTTGTGTGTGTGTGAAGACAGCCCCCCACCCCGCCGAGCCCACCACGCCCCGCACCCCAGTCCCGTGGAGACCTCGGGACCCGGCCAGCGAACTCAACAAGCCCGGCCCGGCCCCGAGTGGGTCAGCGCCGGCGCGGGGCCTGGGGCGGGAGGAGGCGCGGGGAAGCGCAGAGACGCTCGGCTTCTTGAGCGGGGCTGGGGCGCCCTCCGCTGTCTACGGCCACACCACCCTGAACGCGCCCGATCTCGTCTGATCTCGGAAGCTAAGCAGGGTCGGGCCTGGTTAGTACTTGGATGGGAGACCGCCTGGGAATACCGGGTGCCGTAGGCTTTTTTTTTTTTTGCCTCTTGTTCTGTCCCCATTCGGAGAGCGCGGCGGCAGTCGGGGGGGGGGGTGTCACCCCCACCCTCAGCGCCCGCCGCGGTGCCTGGCGCCCCAGCCCGCTCCGTGGGGCCTCCTCTTGCCCCAAGCCGCAGCACCGCCGCCACGCGGCAGCAGGCGTGGCACCTGGACTGTCGGGTCTCAGACCAAGGGTCTGGTCTGTGGGAACCGACACGCTGGAGGAAACCTTGAGAGTCTGAGAGGGGAGGGAGTTGCAGAAGAAGGCCGGGATGTCATTTTGAGGGAGTTGTGACCAGAACTCGTCCCGTTGATTTTGGCGTTCTATGGGCTACACGTAGGAATCTTTGGTGGTGGCACCGGATGTTGGGGGATGCACAGTCACACCCAGACGTGCTCGACAGGCCTCCTTTTACTTTTCTTTTCGGAGTCATTTTTTTTTTTTTTAAAATGCCTCTTGGCCGGGCGTGCTGGCTCACACCTGTAATCCTAGCACTCTGGGAGGCCGAGGTGGGCGGATTGCTCGAGGTCAGGAGTTCGAAACCAGCCTGAGCAAGAGCGAGACCCCATCTCTACTATAAATAGAAAGAAATTAATTGGCCAACTAATAGATATAGAAAAAAATTAGCCGGGCATGGTGGCGCATGCCTGTAGTCCCAGCTACTTGGGAGGCTGAGGCAGCAGGATTGCTTGAGCCCAGGAGATTGAGGTTGCTGTGATCTAGGCTGACGCCATGGCACTCACTCTAGCCAGGGCAACAAAGGGAGACTCTGTCTCCAAAAAAAAAAAAAAAAAAAAAAACATGCCTCTTACCTCGATTATTGCATTTTCTTTTCTCTCTCTTTTCAAGCAGATTATGGGAGTACAAGTGTTAGGGTTCCATGTATTGCCCGTGCCCCCCTCCCCCCTGTTGTCTTCTTCATTTATCTCTCATGCTTTAGCAGCGTATGGTGGGGGTCCCAATGTTAAGGTCAGGTACATTGCCCTCTCCCCGCCTCCCCCCTCTGGTCAGAGCTTCAAGTGCGCCCATCCCCCAGTCGGTGCGCACCCACCCCATTCCTAATGGGTGTGGATGCCCATCCCCTCCCCCCACCCGCCCGACCCCCACCCGATGAAGGTGATTCCTCTACGTCCACTCAGGTGTCCATGGGTTCCTACCAATTTGCCGGTGAGCACGCGCACGTGGTGCTCCTGTGTCCATTCTTGGGATACTTGGCTTACTGGAACGGGTTCCAGCTCCGGCCAGGAGAACACGGGAGGTGCCCTCTCACCGCCGTTTCTCACAGCCGAATAGCACTCCGTGGTGTCCACGCGCCACATTTTATTAATCCACTCGTGGATCGATGGGCACTCGGGTCGCTTCCACATCTTTGCAATTGTGAATTGTGCCGCCACAGACACCCGAGCGCAGGTGTCTTCTGCGTAGGCTGCGGGCCTGGCTCTTCTGAATGCCGCTAGCTCGCGACCCACGGGTGAATCTGGTCAGGGAACTTGCCCTAAGGAGCAGACTCTGATCCGGGCGGGCTACCGGTGTCTCTGTTTGCTCGTTTCTTTCTTCCGTTTCGGGAAAGGCTTCCTTGCTGGGTGTGGAAATCTCCTATGCCTTTCCTCGCCTCTTCTGTCAGCTTTAAAATTCTCTTTCAGTTGCCACCCTCACAAACGTCTTAGGAACGTCTTTACGGTGCCTTCCTTAGTGAAATGACCCTCAATGAAGCTGGAACCAAATCTCTAATCGCCCAGTTTTAGCAAGTCCACACCCCAGGGTGGTTGGGGTCCAATCCGGCCCCGGCCAGGCCCAGGCCCCTTGGACTGGGCCACAGGAGGACACAGAGTAGGGTCCCGGCCCCCACGGTAGCGGTGCCGGCAGTTCTGCAACGGCTTGGGGGGTTTCCAGAGGTAGGAGATGGAGGGGACTGATTTCTCCAGCGCCCCCCAAAACACCCCACCCATGGCACACATCCCGAGAGACGCCCCTACACTCGCTCCCCTCCCCTATGCGCTGTGCCCCAGCCCTGGTCCGGGGCGGATAGGCGGCAGCCCACACGCAGGGCGGGGGCGCAGCTGAAAGGGGTTGTGCTGGAGGGCGGCCCCTGGGGCCAAAGGCGACCGCCCGCGCATGCGCAGTCAGCAGCGGCGCACTGGGGTTGGGGGCGGGTAGGTGAGGGAGGCGAGGCCAGGAGAGGGGGGCGGCTGGAGGTCTCCACCTTGGCGGGTCCAGCCGTGGAGGCTGGAGGCGCATCTGGTGTGTGTGTGTGTGAGTGTGTGTGTGTGTGTGTGTGTTGTGTGTGTGTGAAGACAGCCCCCCACCCCGCCGAGCCCACCACGCCCCGCACCCCAGTCCCGTGGAGACCTCGGGACCCGGCCAGCGAACTCAACAAGCCCGGCCCGGCCCCGAGTGGGTCAGCGCCGGCGCGGGGCCTGGGGCGGGAGGAGGCGCGGGGAAGCGCAGAGACGCTCGGCTTCTTGAGCGGGGCTGGGGCGCCCTCCGCTGTCTACGGCCACACCACCCTGAACGCGCCCGATCTCGTCTGATCTCGGAAGCTAAGCAGGGTCGGGCCTGGTTAGTACTTGGATGGGAGACCGCCTGGGAATACCGGGTGCCGTAGGCTTTTTTTTTTTTTGCCTCTTGTTCTGTCCCCATTCGGAGAGCGCGGCGGCAGTCGGGGGGGGGGGTGTCACCCCCACCCTCAGCGCCCGCCGCGGTGCCTGGCGCCCCAGCCCGCTCCGTGGGGCCTCCTCTTGCCCCAAGCCGCAGCACCGCCGCCACGCGGCAGCAGGCGTGGCACCTGGACTGTCGGGTCTCAGACCAAGGGTCTGGTCTGTGGGAACCGACACGCTGGAGGAAACCTTGAGAGTCTGAGAGGGGAGGGAGTTGCAGAAGAAGGCCGGGATGTCATTTTGAGGGAGTTGTGACCAGAACTCGTCCCGTTGATTTTGGCGTTCTATGGGCTACACGTAGGAATCTTTGGTGGTGGCACCGGATGTTGGGGGATGCACAGTCACACCCAGACGTGCTCGACAGGCCTCCTTTTACTTTTCTTTTCGGAGTCATTTTTTTTTTTTTTAAAATGCCTCTTGGCCGGGCGTGCTGGCTCACACCTGTAATCCTAGCACTCTGGGAGGCCGAGGTGGGCGGATTGCTCGAGGTCAGGAGTTCGAAACCAGCCTGAGCAAGAGCGAGACCCCATCTCTACTATAAATAGAAAGAAATTAATTGGCCAACTAATAGATATAGAAAAAAATTAGCCGGGCATGGTGGCGCATGCCTGTAGTCCCAGCTACTTGGGAGGCTGAGGCAGCAGGATTGCTTGAGCCCAGGAGATTGAGGTTGCTGTGAGCTAGGCTGACGCCATGGCACTCACTCTAGCCAGGGCAACAAAGGGAGACTCTGTCTCCAAAAAAAAAAAAAAAAAAAAACATGCCTCTTACCTCGATTATTGCATTTTCTTTTCTCTCTCTTTTCAAGCAGATTATGGGAGTACAAGTGTTAGGGTTCCATGTATTGCCCGTGCCCCCCTCCCCCCTGTTGTCTTCTTCATTTATCTCTCATGCTTTAGCAGCGTATGGTGGGGGTCCCAATGTTAAGGTCAGGTACATTGCCCTCTCCCCGCCTCCCCCCTCTGGTCAGAGCTTCAAGTGCGCCCATCCCCCAGTCGGTGCGCACCCACCCCATTCCTAATGGGTGTGGATGCCCATCCCCT
Source organism: Microcebus murinus (assembly GCF_040939455.1). NCBI lineage: Eukaryota > Metazoa > Chordata > Mammalia > Primates > Cheirogaleidae > Microcebus > Microcebus murinus. Next base: position 5,777 of record NW_027439028.1, on the reverse strand, counting down.
CCCCCCACCCGCCCGACCCCCACCCGATGAAGGTGATTCCTCTACGTCCACTCAGGTGTCCATGGGTTCCTACCAATTTGCCGGTGAGCACGCGCACGTGGTGCTCCTGTGTCCATTCTTGGGATACTTGGCTTACTGGAACGGGTTCCAGCTCCGGCCAGGAGAACACGGGAGGTGCCCTCTCACCGCCGTTTCTCACAGCCGAATAGCACTCCGTGGTGTCCACGCGCCACATTTTATTAATCCACTCGTGGATCGATGGGCACTCGGGTCGCTTCCACATCTTTGCAATTGTGAATTGTGCCGCCACAGACACCCGAGCGCAGGTGTCTTCTGCGTAGGCTGCGGGCCTGGCTCTTCTGAATGCCGCTAGCTCGCGACCCACGGGTGAATCTGGTCAGGGAACTTGCCCTAAGGAGCAGACTCTGATCCGGGCGGGCTACCGGTGTCTCTGTTTGCTCGTTTCTTTCTTCCGTTTCGGGAAAGGCTTCCTTGCTGGGTGTGGAAATCTCCTATGCCTTTCCTCGCCTCTTCTGTCAGCTTTAAAATTCTCTTTCAGTTGCCACCCTCACAAACGTCTTAGGAACGTCTTTACGGTGCCTTCCTTAGTGAAATGACCCTCAATGAAGCTGGAACCAAATCTCTAATCGCCCAGTTTTAGCAAGTCCACACCCCAGGGTGGTTGGGGTCCAATCCGGCCCCGGCCAGGCCCAGGCCCCTTGGACTGGGCCACAGGAGGACACAGAGTAGGGTCCCGGCCCCCACGGTAGCGGTGCCGGCAGTTCTGCAACGGCTTGGGGGGTTTCCAGAGGTAGGAGATGGAGGGGACTGATTTCTCCAGCGCCCCCCAAAACACCCCACCCATGGCACACATCCCGAGAGACGCCCCTACACTCGCTCCCCTCCCCTATGCGCTGTGCCCCAGCCCTGGTCCGGGGCGGATAGGCGGCAGCCCACACGCAGGGCGGGGGCGCAGCTGAAAGGGGTTGTGCTGGAGGGCGGCCCCTGGGGCCAAAGGCGACCGCCCGCGCATGCGCAGTCAGCAGCGGCGCACTGGGGTTGGGGGCGGGTAGGTGAGGGAGGCGAGGCCAGGAGAGGGGGGCGGCTGGAGGTCTCCACCTTGGCGGGTCCAGCCGTGGAGGCTGGAGGCGCATCTGGTGTGTGTGTGTGTGAGTGTGTGTGTGTGTGTGTGTGTTGTGTGTGTGTGAAGACAGCCCCCCACCCCGCCGAGCCCACCACGCCCCGCACCCCAGTCCCGTGGAGACCTCGGGACCCGGCCAGCGAACTCAACAAGCCCGGCCCGGCCCCGAGTGGGTCAGCGCCGGCGCGGGGCCTGGGGCGGGAGGAGGCGCGGGGAAGCGCAGAGACGCTCGGCTTCTTGAGCGGGGCTGGGGCGCCCTCCGCTGTCTACGGCCACACCACCCTGAACGCGCCCGATCTCGTCTGATCTCGGAAGCTAAGCAGGGTCGGGCCTGGTTAGTACTTGGATGGGAGACCGCCTGGGAATACCGGGTGCCGTAGGCTTTTTTTTTTTTTGCCTCTTGTTCTGTCCCCATTCGGAGAGCGCGGCGGCAGTCGGGGGGGGGGGTGTCACCCCCACCCTCAGCGCCCGCCGCGGTGCCTGGCGCCCCAGCCCGCTCCGTGGGGCCTCCTCTTGCCCCAAGCCGCAGCACCGCCGCCACGCGGCAGCAGGCGTGGCACCTGGACTGTCGGGTCTCAGACCAAGGGTCTGGTCTGTGGGAACCGACACGCTGGAGGAAACCTTGAGAGTCTGAGAGGGGAGGGAGTTGCAGAAGAAGGCCGGGATGTCATTTTGAGGGAGTTGTGACCAGAACTCGTCCCGTTGATTTTGGCGTTCTATGGGCTACACGTAGGAATCTTTGGTGGTGGCACCGGATGTTGGGGGATGCACAGTCACACCCAGACGTGCTCGACAGGCCTCCTTTTACTTTTCTTTTCGGAGTCATTTTTTTTTTTTTTAAAATGCCTCTTGGCCGGGCGTGCTGGCTCACACCTGTAATCCTAGCACTCTGGGAGGCCGAGGTGGGCGGATTGCTCGAGGTCAGGAGTTCGAAACCAGCCTGAGCAAGAGCGAGACCCCATCTCTACTATAAATAGAAAGAAATTAATTGGCCAACTAATAGATATAGAAAAAAATTAGCCGGGCATGGTGGCGCATGCCTGTAGTCCCAGCTACTTGGGAGGCTGAGGCAGCAGGATTGCTTGAGCCCAGGAGATTGAGGTTGCTGTGAGCTAGGCTGACGCCATGGCACTCACTCTAGCCAGGGCAACAAAGGGAGACTCTGTCTCCAAAAAAAAAAAAAAAAAAAAACATGCCTCTTACCTCGATTATTGCATTTTCTTTTCTCTCTCTTTTCAAGCAGATTATGGGAGTACAAGTGTTAGGGTTCCATGTATTGCCCGTGCCCCCCTCCCCCCTGTTGTCTTCTTCATTTATCTCTCATGCTTTAGCAGCGTATGGTGGGGGTCCCAATGTTAAGGTCAGGTACATTGCCCTCTCCCCGCCTCCCCCCTCTGGTCAGAGCTTCAAGTGCGCCCATCCCCCAGTCGGTGCGCACCCACCCCATTCCTAATGGGTGTGGATGCCCATCCCCTCCCCCCACCCGCCCGACCCCCACCCGATGAAGGTGATTCCTCTACGTCCACTCAGGTGTCCATGGGTTCCTACCAATTTGCCGGTGAGCACGCGCACGTGGTGCTCCTGTGTCCATTCTTGGGATACTTGGCTTACTGGAACGGGTTCCAGCTCCGGCCAGGAGAACACGGGAGGTGCCCTCTCACCGCCGTTTTTCACAGCCGAATAGCACTCCGTGGTGTCCACGCGCCACATTTTATTAATCCACTCGTGGATCGATGGGCACTCGGGTCGCTTCCACATCTTTGCAATTGTGAATTGTGCCGCCACAGACACCCGAGCGCAGGTGTCTTCTGCGTAGGCTGCGGGCCTGGCTCTTCTGAATGCCGCTAGCTCGCGACCCACGGGTGAATCTGGTCAGGGAACTTGCCCTAAGGAGCAGACTCTGATCCGGGCGGGCTACCGGTGTCTCTGTTTGCTCGTTTCTTTCTTCCGTTTCGGGAAAGGCTTCCTTGCTGGGTGTGGAAATCTCCTATGCCTTTCCTCGCCTCTTCTGTCAGCTTTAAAATTCTCTTTCAGTTGCCACCCTCACAAACGTCTTAGGAACGTCTTTACGGTGCCTTCCTTAGTGAAATGACCCTCAATGAAGCTGGAACCAAATCTCTAATCGCCCAGTTTTAGCAAGTCCACACCCCAGGGTGGTTGGGGTCCAATCCGGCCCCGGCCAGGCCCAGGCCCCTTGGACTGGGCCACAGGAGGACACAGAGTAGGGTCCCGGCCCCCACGGTAGCGGTGCCGGCAGTTCTGCAACGGCTTGGGGGGTTTCCAGAGGTAGGAGATGGAGGGGACTGATTTCTCCAGCGCCCCCCAAAACACCCCACCCATGGCACACATCCCGAGAGACGCCCCTACACTCGCTCCCCTCCCCTATGCGCTGTGCCCCAGCCCTGGTCCGGGGCGGATAGGCGGCAGCCCACACGCAGGGCGGGGGCGCAGCTGAAAGGGGTTGTGCTGGAGGGCGGCCCCTGGGGCCAAAGGCGACCGCCCGCGCATGCGCAGTCAGCAGCGGCGCACTGGGGTTGGGGGCGGGTAGGTGAGGGAGGCGAGGCCAGGAGAGGGGGGCGGCTGGAGGTCTCCACCTTGGCGGGTCCAGCCGTGGAGGCTGGAGGCGCATCTGGTGTGTGTGTGTGTGAGTGTGTGTGTGTGTGTGTGTGTTGTGTGTGTGTGAAGACAGCCCCCCACCCCGCCGAGCCCACCACGCCCCGCACCCCAGTCCCGTGGAGACCTCGGGACCCGGCCAGCGAACTCAACAAGCCCGGCCCGGCCCCGAGTGGGTCAGCGCCGGCGCGGGGCCTGGGGCGGGAGGAGGCGCGGGGAAGCGCAGAGACGCTCGGCTTCTTGAGCGGGGCTGGGGCGCCCTCCGCTGTCTACGGCCACACCACCCTGAACGCGCCCGATCTCGTCTGATCTCGGAAGCTAAGCAGGGTCGGGCCTGGTTAGTACTTGGATGGGAGACCGCCTGGGAATACCGGGTGCCGTAGGCTTTTTTTTTTTTTGCCTCTTGTTCTGTCCCCATTCGGAGAGCGCGGCGGCAGTCGGGGGGGGGGGTGTCACCCCCACCCTCAGCGCCCGCCGCGGTGCCTGGCGCCCCAGCCCGCTCCGTGGGGCCTCCTCTTGCCCCAAGCCGCAGCACCGCCGCCACGCGGCAGCAGGCGTGGCACCTGGACTGTCGGGTCTCAGACCAAGGGTCTGGTCTGTGGGAACCGACACGCTGGAGGAAACCTTGAGAGTCTGAGAGGGGAGGGAGTTGCAGAAGAAGGCCGGGATGTCATTTTGAGGGAGTTGTGACCAGAACTCGTCCCGTTGATTTTGGCGTTCTATGGGCTACACGTAGGAATCTTTGGTGGTGGCACCGGATGTTGGGGGATGCACAGTCACACCCAGACGTGCTCGACAGGCCTCCTTTTACTTTTCTTTTCGGAGTCATTTTTTTTTTTTTTAAAATGCCTCTTGGCCGGGCGTGCTGGCTCACACCTGTAATCCTAGCACTCTGGGAGGCCGAGGTGGGCGGATTGCTCGAGGTCAGGAGTTCGAAACCAGCCTGAGCAAGAGCGAGACCCCATCTCTACTATAAATAGAAAGAAATTAATTGGCCAACTAATAGATATAGAAAAAAATTAGCCGGGCATGGTGGCGCATGCCTGTAGTCCCAGCTACTTGGGAGGCTGAGGCAGCAGGATTGCTTGAGCCCAGGAGATTGAGGTTGCTGTGATCTAGGCTGACGCCATGGCACTCACTCTAGCCAGGGCAACAAAGGGAGACTCTGTCTCCAAAAAAAAAAAAAAAAAAAAAAACATGCCTCTTACCTCGATTATTGCATTTTCTTTTCTCTCTCTTTTCAAGCAGATTATGGGAGTACAAGTGTTAGGGTTCCATGTATTGCCCGTGCCCCCCTCCCCCCTGTTGTCTTCTTCATTTATCTCTCATGCTTTAGCAGCGTATGGTGGGGGTCCCAATGTTAAGGTCAGGTACATTGCCCTCTCCCCGCCTCCCCCCTCTGGTCAGAGCTTCAAGTGCGCCCATCCCCCAGTCGGTGCGCACCCACCCCATTCCTAATGGGTGTGGATGCCCATCCCCTCCCCCCACCCGCCCGACCCCCACCCGATGAAGGTGATTCCTCTACGTCCACTCAGGTGTCCATGGGTTCCTACCAATTTGCCGGTGAGCACGCGCACGTGGTGCTCCTGTGTCCATTCTTGGGATACTTGGCTTACTGGAACGGGTTCCAGCTCCGGCCAGGAGAACACGGGAGGTGCCCTCTCACCGCCGTTTCTCACAGCCGAATAGCACTCCGTGGTGTCCACGCGCCACATTTTATTAATCCACTCGTGGATCGATGGGCACTCGGGTCGCTTCCACATCTTTGCAATTGTGAATTGTGCCGCCACAGACACCCGAGCGCAGGTGTCTTCTGCGTAGGCTGCGGGCCTGGCTCTTCTGAATGCCGCTAGCTCGCGACCCACGGGTGAATCTGGTCAGGGAACTTGCCCTAAGGAGCAGACTCTGATCCGGGCGGGCTACCGGTGTCTCTGTTTGCTCGTTTCTTTCTTCCGTTTCGGGAAAGGCTTCCTTGCTGGGTGTGGAAATCTCCTATGCCTTTCCTCGCCTCTTCTGTCAGCTT
>NW_027439027.1:0-48606 GCF_040939455.1 Microcebus murinus | reverse complement strand
GGAGTCACACCCAGACCTGCTCCACAGGCCTCCTTTTACTTTTCTCTTCGGATTCATTATTTTTAAAAAGTGTCTCTTATCTCTATGATTGCATTTTCTTTTCTCTCTCTTTTCAAGCAGATGATGGGAGTCCAAGTATTAAGGTGACATGTGTTGCCCGTGCCCCCCTCCCCCCTGTGTTCTTATTCATTTACCTCTGATGTCGTTCCAGCGTATTGTGGGGGTACCAATGTTAAGGTCGGGTACGTTGCCCTCTCCCAGCCTCCCCCCTCGGGTCAGAGCCTCAAGTGCGCCCATCCCCCAGTCGGTGCGCACCCACCCCATTCCTAATGGAGGTGTATGCCCATCCCCTCCCCCCACCCGCCCGACACCCACCCGATGAAGGTGATTCCTCTGTGTCCACTTAGGTGTCCATCGGTTCGTACCCATTTGCTGGTGAGCGCGAGCACGTGGTGCTCGTGTGTCCATTCTTGGGCTACCTGGCTTACTGGAACGGGTTCCAGCTCTGGCCAGGAGAACCACGAGAGGTGCCCTCTCACCGCTGCTCCTCCTAGCTGAATAGCACTCCGTGGTGTCCACGCGCCACATTTCATTTACGCACTCGTGGGTCGATGGGCACTCGGGTCGCTTCCAGGTCTTTGCGATTGTGACTTGTGCCCTGACTCTAACCCTAACCCTTACCCAGCCCGTCTCCTCCTCGGCCCCTGCCTGACTGACTCCTTCCCGCCCGGCCTGTCACCTGTCACCGTCCTCTGCCCCTGCCTGACACGCTCCTCCCCGCCCGGGCCGTCACCGTCCTCGGCCCCTGCCTGACGGGGCTCCTCCGTCGCCTGGGCCTTCCAAGGGCTTGGTGTGGACGCTGGTTCCAGGACGCCCTCCCAGGAACCCGGTAGCAGGGCGGCCGCAGCGTCTCGCGCCACCCAACCGTCCGCCGGCCGGCGGCCGTCGCTAAGTGGCCTGCGGGGGACGTGCCCCCACTGTGGGGCGGGCGCCCAGCCTGGTGTCTTCTCCGAGGCCCCGTGGCTGCTTTCCCCCCCCCCCCCGCAAGGGGAGAGCCGCGGAGGTGGGGACCGCCTCCTCGTGGGGACGTACACCCAGCTCTCCACGTCGGATTCCGGGGCTCTCTGTCCTGCCAGAAGGCCCAGCTGGCCTGCGGGTCCTTAGAGTGGCAAAAACATCCGAAAACTGAGATTGAGGGTCCGGTGGTTGTCTGCACTTTTGTGCTGGGCACCCCAGGGAGGCCCGGGGGCTGGCTGGACAACGCGGTCTGCTGGGCAGGGGGGGGGGTTTGGAGGAGCAACTGATGCCCTTTGCACTTTGGGTAGCAAGTGTCTGAGGTGTCTCTGAGCCCTGCGCCATGTCGGGGGTGGGGGGTGGGAGGTCGGGGGGGTGGAGGAGCAGGAGGAGGAGGAGGAGGAGGTGGGAAGGGCCGTGGCCTGCAGTCGTCTTCCCGGGGTGGCTTCTTCCACAGGCTGCTTGGCCTGGGCTCCCTGCACCTGGGCCTTTGGAGGACTGGCCCTGTGCTTGCCAACGCTTCCCCTGCAGGGACCCAGAGCTGGGAGGTTGCATCTCTCAGCCCTGGGTCGGGCAGAGCCCCAGCGGGCCATGCCCACAACCTCTCTCAGCACGGGTCCCCCAGAAGGCTCCTTTGGGACCAGGATTCTCTTGCGGGTGACTCTTTAAGGTCTGGCCCCTGGATGGAGGGGCACCAGGAGTAGAGGAGCAGGAAGGGGAAGGGGGTGGCCATGCGAGGGGACACTTTCAGGCCAAGTCCCAGCTTCAGCCTGATCCTCCTGGGAACCCCGGGGTGTACGTCACACCTCCTGGTTGTCCCGCTCTGAGACAAGGAGCCGGGCTTCGCATTCCCCCAGCAGCCAGTCGTGGGCTGAGGACACCTGGGGCGTTGGGAACTCCCTGGCTTCTCCTTGGCTTAACATCTGGAGCTGCTTGTGAATCGTGCCGCCACACACACCCGAGTGCAGGTGTCTTCTGCACAGACTGCGGGCCTCGCTCTTCTGAATGCCGCTAGCTCGCCACCCACCCACGGGTGAACCTGGTCAGGGTACTTTCTCTCGGGGGCAGACTCTGATCCTGGCGGGCTACCGGTGTTTCTGTTTGCTCGTTTCTTTCTTCCATTTCGGGAAAGGCTTCCTTACTGGGTGTGGAAATCTCCTATGCCTTTCCTCGCCTATTCTGTCAGCTTTAAAATTCTCTTTCAGTTGCCACCCTCACAGATGGATTAGGAAACTCTTTCCGGTGCACTCATTAGTGAAATGACCTCAATGAAGCTGGAATCCAATATCTAATGGCCGATTTTTAGCGAGTCCACACGCCAGGGTGGTCGGGGTCCAATGCAGCCCCGGCCAGGCCCAGGCCCCGGCCCCTTGGACTGGGCCACAGGAGGACACAGAGGAGGGTCCCGGCCGCCCCCGGTCGCGTTGCCGGCAGTTCTCCAAGGGCTTGGGCGTTTTCCAGAGGTAGGAGATGGAGGGGACTGATTTCTTCAGCGCCCCACAAACCACGCCACCCCACCCATGGGACACATCCCTAGAGAGAGAGAGAGACGCCCCATACACTCGCTCCCCTCCCCCATGCGCTGTGCCCCAGCCCGGGCCCGGGGGAATAGGCGGCAGCCCACCCACAGGGTGGGGGGCACAGCTGAAAGGGGTTGTCGGGGAGGGCGGCCCCTGCCTGGGGTCAAAGGGCGGGCGATCCGCGCGTGCGCAATCGGCGGCGGAGGCGGCGGCGGCGGCGGCGGCGGCGGCGGCGGCGGCGGCCACGAGCTGGGGGTGGGGGGCGGGTAGGTGAAGGAGGCCAGGCGAGGAGAGGAAGGGGGCTGGAAGGTCTCCACCTTGGCGAGTCCAGCCGTGGAGGCGCATCTTGTGTGAGTGTGAGTGTGTGTGTGTGTGTGTGTGTATAGAGAGACAGCCCCCCACCCCGGCCCACCGCTCCCTGCCCGCCCCGCCCCGCCCCGCCTGTCACCCCCGTCCCTCGGAGCCCGCCGGACCCGGCCGGTGAACTCAACAGGCCCGGCCCGGCGCGGGTCAGCGCCGGTGCGGGGCCTGGGGCGGGAGGAGGCGGCGGGGAAGCGCAGAGAGGCTCGGCTTCTTGAGCGGGGCAGGGGCGCCCTCCGCCGTCTAGGGCCACACCACCCTGAACGCGCCCGACCTCGTCTGGTCTCGGAAGCTAAGCAGGGTCGGGCCTGGTTAGTACTTGGATGGGAGACCGCCTGGGAATACCGGGTGCCGTAGGCTTCTTCTTTTTTTTTTTTTTTTTTTTTGCCTCTTGTTCTGTCCCCTCTCTGGGAGCGAGGCGGCGGCCCGGGGCGGGGGTCACCCCCACCCTCAGCGCCCGCCGCGGTGCCTGGCGCCCCAGCCCGCACCGTGGGGCCTCCTCTTGTCCCAAGCCGCGACACCGCCGTCACGCGGCAGCATGCGTGGCTTCTGGACTGTCAGGTCTCAGACCAAAGGTCTGCTCTGTGGGAACCGACACGCTGGAGGAAACCTTGAGAGTCTGAGAGGGGAGGGAGTTCCAGAAGAAGGCCAGGATGTCATTTTGAGGGAGTATGTGACCAGAACTCGTCCCGTTGCTTTTGGGGTTCTATGGGCTACACGTAGGAATCTTTGGTGGTGGCACCTGATGTTGGGGGATCCGGAGTCACACCCAGACCTGCTCCACAGGCCTCCTTTTACTTTTCTCTTCGGATTCATTATTTTTAAAAAGTGTCTCTTATCTCTATGATTGCATTTTCTTTTCTCTCTCTTTTCAAGCAGATGATGGGAGTCCAAGTATTAAGGTGACATGTGTTGCCCGTGCCCCCCTCCCCCCTGTGTTCTTATTCATTTACCTCTGATGTCGTTCCAGCGTATTGTGGGGGTACCAATGTTAAGGTCGGGTACGTTGCCCTCTCCCAGCCTCCCCCCTCGGGTCAGAGCCTCAAGTGCGCCCATCCCCCAGTCGGTGCGCACCCACCCCATTCCTAATGGAGGTGTATGCCCATCCCCTCCCCCCACCCGCCCGACACCCACCCGATGAAGGTGATTCCTCTGTGTCCACTTAGGTGTCCATCGGTTCGTACCCATTTGCTGGTGAGCGCGAGCACGTGGTGCTCGTGTGTCCATTCTTGGGCTACCTGGCTTACTGGAACGGGTTCCAGCTCTGGCCAGGAGAACCACGAGAGGTGCCCTCTCACCGCTGCTCCTCCTAGCTGAATAGCACTCCGTGGTGTCCACGCGCCACATTTCATTTACGCACTCGTGGGTCGATGGGCACTCGGGTCGCTTCCAGGTCTTTGCGATTGTGACTTGTGCCCTGACTCTAACCCTAACCCTTACCCAGCCCGTCTCCTCCTCGGCCCCTGCCTGACTGACTCCTTCCCGCCCGGCCTGTCACCTGTCACCGTCCTCTGCCCCTGCCTGACACGCTCCTCCCCGCCCGGGCCGTCACCGTCCTCGGCCCCTGCCTGACGGGGCTCCTCCGTCGCCTGGGCCTTCCAAGGGCTTGGTGTGGACGCTGGTTCCAGGACGCCCTCCCAGGAACCCGGTAGCAGGGCGGCCGCAGCGTCTCGCGCCACCCAACCGTCCGCCGGCCGGCGGCCGTCGCTAAGTGGCCTGCGGGGGACGTGCCCCCACTGTGGGGCGGGCGCCCAGCCTGGTGTCTTCTCCGAGGCCCCGTGGCTGCTTTCCCCCCCCCCCCCGCAAGGGGAGAGCCGCGGAGGTGGGGACCGCCTCCTCGTGGGGACGTACACCCAGCTCTCCACGTCGGATTCCGGGGCTCTCTGTCCTGCCAGAAGGCCCAGCTGGCCTGCGGGTCCTTAGAGTGGCAAAAACATCCGAAAACTGAGATTGAGGGTCCGGTGGTTGTCTGCACTTTTGTGCTGGGCACCCCAGGGAGGCCCGGGGGCTGGCTGGACAACGCGGTCTGCTGGGCAGGGGGGGGGGTTTGGAGGAGCAACTGATGCCCTTTGCACTTTGGGTAGCAAGTGTCTGAGGTGTCTCTGAGCCCTGCGCCATGTCGGGGGTGGGGGGTGGGAGGTCGGGGGGGTGGAGGAGCAGGAGGAGGAGGAGGAGGAGGTGGGAAGGGCCGTGGCCTGCAGTCGTCTTCCCGGGGTGGCTTCTTCCACAGGCTGCTTGGCCTGGGCTCCCTGCACCTGGGCCTTTGGAGGACTGGCCCTGTGCTTGCCAACGCTTCCCCTGCAGGGACCCAGAGCTGGGAGGTTGCATCTCTCAGCCCTGGGTCGGGCAGAGCCCCAGCGGGCCATGCCCACAACCTCTCTCAGCACGGGTCCCCCAGAAGGCTCCTTTGGGACCAGGATTCTCTTGCGGGTGACTCTTTAAGGTCTGGCCCCTGGATGGAGGGGCACCAGGAGTAGAGGAGCAGGAAGGGGAAGGGGGTGGCCATGCGAGGGGACACTTTCAGGCCAAGTCCCAGCTTCAGCCTGATCCTCCTGGGAACCCCGGGGTGTACGTCACACCTCCTGGTTGTCCCGCTCTGAGACAAGGAGCCGGGCTTCGCATTCCCCCAGCAGCCAGTCGTGGGCTGAGGACACCTGGGGCGTTGGGAACTCCCTGGCTTCTCCTTGGCTTAACATCTGGAGCTGCTTGTGAATCGTGCCGCCACACACACCCGAGTGCAGGTGTCTTCTGCACAGACTGCGGGCCTCGCTCTTCTGAATGCCGCTAGCTCGCCACCCACCCACGGGTGAACCTGGTCAGGGTACTTTCTCTCGGGGGCAGACTCTGATCCTGGCGGGCTACCGGTGTTTCTGTTTGCTCGTTTCTTTCTTCCATTTCGGGAAAGGCTTCCTTACTGGGTGTGGAAATCTCCTATGCCTTTCCTCGCCTATTCTGTCAGCTTTAAAATTCTCTTTCAGTTGCCACCCTCACAGATGGATTAGGAAACTCTTTCCGGTGCACTCATTAGTGAAATGACCTCAATGAAGCTGGAATCCAATATCTAATGGCCGATTTTTAGCGAGTCCACACGCCAGGGTGGTCGGGGTCCAATGCAGCCCCGGCCAGGCCCAGGCCCCGGCCCCTTGGACTGGGCCACAGGAGGACACAGAGGAGGGTCCCGGCCGCCCCCGGTCGCGTTGCCGGCAGTTCTCCAAGGGCTTGGGCGTTTTCCAGAGGTAGGAGATGGAGGGGACTGATTTCTTCAGCGCCCCACAAACCACGCCACCCCACCCATGGGACACATCCCTAGAGAGAGAGAGAGACGCCCCATACACTCGCTCCCCTCCCCCATGCGCTGTGCCCCAGCCCGGGCCCGGGGGAATAGGCGGCAGCCCACCCACAGGGTGGGGGGCACAGCTGAAAGGGGTTGTCGGGGAGGGCGGCCCCTGCCTGGGGTCAAAGGGCGGGCGATCCGCGCGTGCGCAATCGGCGGCGGAGGCGGCGGCGGCGGCGGTGGCGGCGGCGGCGGCGGCGGCGGCCACGAGCTGGGGGTGGGGGGCGGGTAGGTGAAGGAGGCCAGGCGAGGAGAGGAAGGGGGCTGGAAGGTCTCCACCTTGGCGAGTCCAGCCGTGGAGGCGCATCTTGTGTGAGTGTGAGTGTGTGTGTGTGTGTGTGTGTATAGAGAGACAGCCCCCCACCCCGGCCCACCGCTCCCTGCCCGCCCCGCCCCGCCCCGCCTGTCACCCCCGTCCCTCGGAGCCCGCCGGACCCGGCCGGTGAACTCAACAGGCCCGGCCCGGCGCGGGTCAGCGCCGGTGCGGGGCCTGGGGCGGGAGGAGGCGGCGGGGAAGCGCAGAGAGGCTCGGCTTCTTGAGCGGGGCAGGGGCGCCCTCCGCCGTCTAGGGCCACACCACCCTGAACGCGCCCGACCTCGTCTGGTCTCGGAAGCTAAGCAGGGTCGGGCCTGGTTAGTACTTGGATGGGAGACCGCCTGGGAATACCGGGTGCCGTAGGCTTCTTCTTTTTTTTTTTTTTTTTTTTTGCCTCTTGTTCTGTCCCCTCTCTGGGAGCGAGGCGGCGGCCCGGGGCGGGGGTCACCCCCACCCTCAGCGCCCGCCGCGGTGCCTGGCGCCCCAGCCCGCACCGTGGGGCCTCCTCTTGTCCCAAGCCGCGACACCGCCGTCACGCGGCAGCATGCGTGGCTTCTGGACTGTCAGGTCTCAGACCAAAGGTCTGCTCTGTGGGAACCGACACGCTGGAGGAAACCTTGAGAGTCTGAGAGGGGAGGGAGTTCCAGAAGAAGGCCAGGATGTCATTTTGAGGGAGTATGTGACCAGAACTCGTCCCGTTGCTTTTGGGGTTCTATGGGCTACACGTAGGAATCTTTGGTGGTGGCACCTGATGTTGGGGGATCCGGAGTCACACCCAGACCTGCTCCACAGGCCTCCTTTTACTTTTCTCTTCGGATTCATTATTTTTAAAAAGTGTCTCTTATCTCTATGATTGCATTTTCTTTTCTCTCTCTTTTCAAGCAGATGATGGGAGTCCAAGTATTAAGGTGACATGTGTTGCCCGTGCCCCCCTCCCCCCTGTGTTCTTATTCATTTACCTCTGATGTCGTTCCAGCGTATTGTGGGGGTACCAATGTTAAGGTCGGGTACGTTGCCCTCTCCCAGCCTCCCCCCTCGGGTCAGAGCCTCAAGTGCGCCCATCCCCCAGTCGGTGCGCACCCACCCCATTCCTAATGGAGGTGTATGCCCATCCCCTCCCCCCACCCGCCCGACACCCACCCGATGAAGGTGATTCCTCTGTGTCCACTTAGGTGTCCATCGGTTCGTACCCATTTGCTGGTGAGCGCGAGCACGTGGTGCTCGTGTGTCCATTCTTGGGCTACCTGGCTTACTGGAACGGGTTCCAGCTCTGGCCAGGAGAACCACGAGAGGTGCCCTCTCACCGCTGCTCCTCCTAGCTGAATAGCACTCCGTGGTGTCCACGCGCCACATTTCATTTACGCACTCGTGGGTCGATGGGCACTCGGGTCGCTTCCAGGTCTTTGCGATTGTGACTTGTGCCCTGACTCTAACCCTAACCCTTACCCAGCCCGTCTCCTCCTCGGCCCCTGCCTGACTGACTCCTTCCCGCCCGGCCTGTCACCTGTCACCGTCCTCTGCCCCTGCCTGACACGCTCCTCCCCGCCCGGGCCGTCACCGTCCTCGGCCCCTGCCTGACGGGGCTCCTCCGTCGCCTGGGCCTTCCAAGGGCTTGGTGTGGACGCTGGTTCCAGGACGCCCTCCCAGGAACCCGGTAGCAGGGCGGCCGCAGCGTCTCGCGCCACCCAACCGTCCGCCGGCCGGCGGCCGTCGCTAAGTGGCCTGCGGGGGACGTGCCCCCACTGTGGGGCGGGCGCCCAGCCTGGTGTCTTCTCCGAGGCCCCGTGGCTGCTTTCCCCCCCCCCCCGCAAGGGGAGAGCCGCGGAGGTGGGGACCGCCTCCTCGTGGGGACGTACACCCAGCTCTCCACGTCGGATTCCGGGGCTCTCTGTCCTGCCAGAAGGCCCAGCTGGCCTGCGGGTCCTTAGAGTGGCAAAAACATCCGAAAACTGAGATTGAGGGTCCGGTGGTTGTCTGCACTTTTGTGCTGGGCACCCCAGGGAGGCCCGGGGGCTGGCTGGACAACGCGGTCTGCTGGGCAGGGGGGGGGGTTTGGAGGAGCAACTGATGCCCTTTGCACTTTGGGTAGCAAGTGTCTGAGGTGTCTCTGAGCCCTGCGCCATGTCGGGGGTGGGGGGTGGGAGGTCGGGGGGGTGGAGGAGCAGGAGGAGGAGGAGGAGGAGGTGGGAAGGGCCGTGGCCTGCAGTCGTCTTCCCGGGGTGGCTTCTTCCACAGGCTGCTTGGCCTGGGCTCCCTGCACCTGGGCCTTTGGAGGACTGGCCCTGTGCTTGCCAACGCTTCCCCTGCAGGGACCCAGAGCTGGGAGGTTGCATCTCTCAGCCCTGGGTCGGGCAGAGCCCCAGCGGGCCATGCCCACAACCTCTCTCAGCACGGGTCCCCCAGAAGGCTCCTTTGGGACCAGGATTCTCTTGCGGGTGACTCTTTAAGGTCTGGCCCCTGGATGGAGGGGCACCAGGAGTAGAGGAGCAGGAAGGGGAAGGGGGTGGCCATGCGAGGGGACACTTTCAGGCCAAGTCCCAGCTTCAGCCTGATCCTCCTGGGAACCCCGGGGTGTACGTCACACCTCCTGGTTGTCCCGCTCTGAGACAAGGAGCCGGGCTTCGCATTCCCCCAGCAGCCAGTCGTGGGCTGAGGACACCTGGGGCGTTGGGAACTCCCTGGCTTCTCCTTGGCTTAACATCTGGAGCTGCTTGTGAATCGTGCCGCCACACACACCCGAGTGCAGGTGTCTTCTGCACAGACTGCGGGCCTCGCTCTTCTGAATGCCGCTAGCTCGCCACCCACCCACGGGTGAACCTGGTCAGGGTACTTTCTCTCGGGGGCAGACTCTGATCCTGGCGGGCTACCGGTGTTTCTGTTTGCTCGTTTCTTTCTTCCATTTCGGGAAAGGCTTCCTTACTGGGTGTGGAAATCTCCTATGCCTTTCCTCGCCTATTCTGTCAGCTTTAAAATTCTCTTTCAGTTGCCACCCTCACAGATGGATTAGGAAACTCTTTCCGGTGCACTCATTAGTGAAATGACCTCAATGAAGCTGGAATCCAATATCTAATGGCCGATTTTTAGCGAGTCCACACGCCAGGGTGGTCGGGGTCCAATGCAGCCCCGGCCAGGCCCAGGCCCCGGCCCCTTGGACTGGGCCACAGGAGGACACAGAGGAGGGTCCCGGCCGCCCCCGGTCGCGTTGCCGGCAGTTCTCCAAGGGCTTGGGCGTTTTCCAGAGGTAGGAGATGGAGGGGACTGATTTCTTCAGCGCCCCACAAACCACGCCACCCCACCCATGGGACACATCCCTAGAGAGAGAGAGAGACGCCCCATACACTCGCTCCCCTCCCCCATGCGCTGTGCCCCAGCCCGGGCCCGGGGGAATAGGCGGCAGCCCACCCACAGGGTGGGGGGCCCAGCTGAAAGGGGTTGTCGGGGAGGGCGGCCCCTGCCTGGGGTCAAAGGGCGGGCGATCCGCGCGTGCGCAATCGGCGGCGGAGGCGGCGGCGGCGGCGGCGGCGGCGGCGGCGGCCACGAGCTGGGGGTGGGGGGCGGGTAGGTGAAGGAGGCCAGGCGAGGAGAGGAAGGGGGCTGGAAGGTCTCCACCTTGGCGAGTCCAGCCGTGGAGGCGCATCTTGTGTGAGTGTGAGTGTGTGTGTGTGTGTGTGTGTGTATAGAGAGACAGCCCCCCACCCCGGCCCACCGCTCCCTGCCCGCCCCGCCCCGCCCCGCCTGTCACCCCCGTCCCTCGGAGCCCGCCGGACCCGGCCGGTGAACTCAACAGGCCCGGCCCGGCGCGGGTCAGCGCCGGTGCGGGGCCTGGGGCGGGAGGAGGCGGCGGGGAAGCGCAGAGAGGCTCGGCTTCTTGAGCGGGGCAGGGGCGCCCTCCGCCGTCTAGGGCCACACCACCCTGAACGCGCCCGACCTCGTCTGGTCTCGGAAGCTAAGCAGGGTCGGGCCTGGTTAGTACTTGGATGGGAGACCGCCTGGGAATACCGGGTGCCGTAGGCTTCTTCTTTTTTTTTTTTTTTTTTTTTGCCTCTTGTTCTGTCCCCTCTCTGGGAGCGAGGCGGCGGCCCGGGGCGGGGGTCACCCCCACCCTCAGCGCCCGCCGCGGTGCCTGGCGCCCCAGCCCGCACCGTGGGGCCTCCTCTTGTCCCAAGCCGCGACACCGCCGTCACGCGGCAGCATGCGTGGCTTCTGGACTGTCAGGTCTCAGACCAAAGGTCTGCTCTGTGGGAACCGACACGCTGGAGGAAACCTTGAGAGTCTGAGAGGGGAGGGAGTTCCAGAAGAAGGCCAGGATGTCATTTTGAGGGAGTATGTGACCAGAACTCGTCCCGTTGCTTTTGGGGTTCTATGGGCTACACGTAGGAATCTTTGGTGGTGGCACCTGATGTTGGGGGATCCGGAGTCACACCCAGACCTGCTCCACAGGCCTCCTTTTACTTTTCTCTTCGGATTCATTATTTTTAAAAAGTGTCTCTTATCTCTATGATTGCATTTTCTTTTCTCTCTCTTTTCAAGCAGATGATGGGAGTCCAAGTATTAAGGTGACATGTGTTGCCCGTGCCCCCCTCCCCCCTGTGTTCTTATTCATTTACCTCTGATGTCGTTCCAGCGTATTGTGGGGGTACCAATGTTAAGGTCGGGTACGTTGCCCTCTCCCAGCCTCCCCCCTCGGGTCAGAGCCTCAAGTGCGCCCATCCCCCAGTCGGTGCGCACCCACCCCATTCCTAATGGAGGTGTATGCCCATCCCCTCCCCCCACCCGCCCGACACCCACCCGATGAAGGTGATTCCTCTGTGTCCACTTAGGTGTCCATCGGTTCGTACCCATTTGCTGGTGAGCGCGAGCACGTGGTGCTCGTGTGTCCATTCTTGGGCTACCTGGCTTACTGGAACGGGTTCCAGCTCTGGCCAGGAGAACCACGAGAGGTGCCCTCTCACCGCTGCTCCTCCTAGCTGAATAGCACTCCGTGGTGTCCACGCGCCACATTTCATTTACGCACTCGTGGGTCGATGGGCACTCGGGTCGCTTCCAGGTCTTTGCGATTGTGACTTGTGCCCTGACTCTAACCCTAACCCTTACCCAGCCCGTCTCCTCCTCGGCCCCTGCCTGACTGACTCCTTCCCGCCCGGCCTGTCACCTGTCACCGTCCTCTGCCCCTGCCTGACACGCTCCTCCCCGCCCGGGCCGTCACCGTCCTCGGCCCCTGCCTGACGGGGCTCCTCCGTCGCCTGGGCCTTCCAAGGGCTTGGTGTGGACGCTGGTTCCAGGACGCCCTCCCAGGAACCCGGTAGCAGGGCGGCCGCAGCGTCTCGCGCCACCCAACCGTCCGCCGGCCGGCGGCCGTCGCTAAGTGGCCTGCGGGGGACGTGCCCCCACTGTGGGGCGGGCGCCCAGCCTGGTGTCTTCTCCGAGGCCCCGTGGCTGCTTTCCCCCCCCCCCCGCAAGGGGAGAGCCGCGGAGGTGGGGACCGCCTCCTCGTGGGGACGTACACCCAGCTCTCCACGTCGGATTCCGGGGCTCTCTGTCCTGCCAGAAGGCCCAGCTGGCCTGCGGGTCCTTAGAGTGGCAAAAACATCCGAAAACTGAGATTGAGGGTCCGGTGGTTGTCTGCACTTTTGTGCTGGGCACCCCAGGGAGGCCCGGGGGCTGGCTGGACAACGCGGTCTGCTGGGCAGGGGGGGGGGTTTGGAGGAGCAACTGATGCCCTTTGCACTTTGGGTAGCAAGTGTCTGAGGTGTCTCTGAGCCCTGCGCCATGTCGGGGGTGGGGGGTGGGAGGTCGGGGGGGTGGAGGAGCAGGAGGAGGAGGAGGAGGAGGTGGGAAGGGCCGTGGCCTGCAGTCGTCTTCCCGGGGTGGCTTCTTCCACAGGCTGCTTGGCCTGGGCTCCCTGCACCTGGGCCTTTGGAGGACTGGCCCTGTGCTTGCCAACGCTTCCCCTGCAGGGACCCAGAGCTGGGAGGTTGCATCTCTCAGCCCTGGGTCGGGCAGAGCCCCAGCGGGCCATGCCCACAACCTCTCTCAGCACGGGTCCCCCAGAAGGCTCCTTTGGGACCAGGATTCTCTTGCGGGTGACTCTTTAAGGTCTGGCCCCTGGATGGAGGGGCACCAGGAGTAGAGGAGCAGGAAGGGGAAGGGGGTGGCCATGCGAGGGGACACTTTCAGGCCAAGTCCCAGCTTCAGCCTGATCCTCCTGGGAACCCCGGGGTGTACGTCACACCTCCTGGTTGTCCCGCTCTGAGACAAGGAGCCGGGCTTCGCATTCCCCCAGCAGCCAGTCGTGGGCTGAGGACACCTGGGGCGTTGGGAACTCCCTGGCTTCTCCTTGGCTTAACATCTGGAGCTGCTTGTGAATCGTGCCGCCACACACACCCGAGTGCAGGTGTCTTCTGCACAGACTGCGGGCCTCGCTCTTCTGAATGCCGCTAGCTCGCCACCCACCCACGGGTGAACCTGGTCAGGGTACTTTCTCTCGGGGGCAGACTCTGATCCTGGCGGGCTACCGGTGTTTCTGTTTGCTCGTTTCTTTCTTCCATTTCGGGAAAGGCTTCCTTACTGGGTGTGGAAATCTCCTATGCCTTTCCTCGCCTATTCTGTCAGCTTTAAAATTCTCTTTCAGTTGCCACCCTCACAGATGGATTAGGAAACTCTTTCCGGTGCACTCATTAGTGAAATGACCTCAATGAAGCTGGAATCCAATATCTAATGGCCGATTTTTAGCGAGTCCACACGCCAGGGTGGTCGGGGTCCAATGCAGCCCCGGCCAGGCCCAGGCCCCGGCCCCTTGGACTGGGCCACAGGAGGACACAGAGGAGGGTCCCGGCCGCCCCCGGTCGCGTTGCCGGCAGTTCTCCAAGGGCTTGGGCGTTTTCCAGAGGTAGGAGATGGAGGGGACTGATTTCTTCAGCGCCCCACAAACCACGCCACCCCACCCATGGGACACATCCCTAGAGAGAGAGAGAGACGCCCCATACACTCGCTCCCCTCCCCCATGCGCTGTGCCCCAGCCCGGGCCCGGGGGAATAGGCGGCAGCCCACCCACAGGGTGGGGGGCCCAGCTGAAAGGGGTTGTCGGGGAGGGCGGCCCCTGCCTGGGGTCAAAGGGCGGGCGATCCGCGCGTGCGCAATCGGCGGCGGAGGCGGCGGCGGCGGCGGCGGCGGCGGCGGCGGCGGCCACGAGCTGGGGGTGGGGGGCGGGTAGGTGAAGGAGGCCAGGCGAGGAGAGGAAGGGGGCTGGAAGGTCTCCACCTTGGCGAGTCCAGCCGTGGAGGCGCATCTTGTGTGAGTGTGAGTGTGTGTGTGTGTGTGTGTGTATAGAGAGACAGCCCCCCACCCCGGCCCACCGCTCCCTGCCCGCCCCGCCCCGCCCCGCCTGTCACCCCCGTCCCTCGGAGCCCGCCGGACCCGGCCGGTGAACTCAACAGGCCCGGCCCGGCGCGGGTCAGCGCCGGTGCGGGGCCTGGGGCGGGAGGAGGCGGCGGGGAAGCGCAGAGAGGCTCGGCTTCTTGAGCGGGGCAGGGGCGCCCTCCGCCGTCTAGGGCCACACCACCCTGAACGCGCCCGACCTCGTCTGGTCTCGGAAGCTAAGCAGGGTCGGGCCTGGTTAGTACTTGGATGGGAGACCGCCTGGGAATACCGGGTGCCGTAGGCTTCTTCTTTTTTTTTTTTTTTTTTTTTGCCTCTTGTTCTGTCCCCTCTCTGGGAGCGAGGCGGCGGCCCGGGGCGGGGGTCACCCCCACCCTCAGCGCCCGCCGCGGTGCCTGGCGCCCCAGCCCGCACCGTGGGGCCTCCTCTTGTCCCAAGCCGCGACACCGCCGTCACGCGGCAGCATGCGTGGCTTCTGGACTGTCAGGTCTCAGACCAAAGGTCTGCTCTGTGGGAACCGACACGCTGGAGGAAACCTTGAGAGTCTGAGAGGGGAGGGAGTTCCAGAAGAAGGCCAGGATGTCATTTTGAGGGAGTATGTGACCAGAACTCGTCCCGTTGCTTTTGGGGTTCTATGGGCTACACGTAGGAATCTTTGGTGGTGGCACCTGATGTTGGGGGATCCGGAGTCACACCCAGACCTGCTCCACAGGCCTCCTTTTACTTTTCTCTTCGGATTCATTATTTTTAAAAAGTGTCTCTTATCTCTATGATTGCATTTTCTTTTCTCTCTCTTTTCAAGCAGATGATGGGAGTCCAAGTATTAAGGTGACATGTGTTGCCCGTGCCCCCCTCCCCCCTGTGTTCTTATTCATTTACCTCTGATGTCGTTCCAGCGTATTGTGGGGGTACCAATGTTAAGGTCGGGTACGTTGCCCTCTCCCAGCCTCCCCCCTCGGGTCAGAGCCTCAAGTGCGCCCATCCCCCAGTCGGTGCGCACCCACCCCATTCCTAATGGAGGTGTATGCCCATCCCCTCCCCCCACCCGCCCGACACCCACCCGATGAAGGTGATTCCTCTGTGTCCACTTAGGTGTCCATCGGTTCGTACCCATTTGCTGGTGAGCGCGAGCACGTGGTGCTCGTGTGTCCATTCTTGGGCTACCTGGCTTACTGGAACGGGTTCCAGCTCTGGCCAGGAGAACCACGAGAGGTGCCCTCTCACCGCTGCTCCTCCTAGCTGAATAGCACTCCGTGGTGTCCACGCGCCACATTTCATTTACGCACTCGTGGGTCGATGGGCACTCGGGTCGCTTCCAGGTCTTTGCGATTGTGACTTGTGCCCTGACTCTAACCCTAACCCTTACCCAGCCCGTCTCCTCCTCGGCCCCTGCCTGACTGACTCCTTCCCGCCCGGCCTGTCACCTGTCACCGTCCTCTGCCCCTGCCTGACACGCTCCTCCCCGCCCGGGCCGTCACCGTCCTCGGCCCCTGCCTGACGGGGCTCCTCCGTCGCCTGGGCCTTCCAAGGGCTTGGTGTGGACGCTGGTTCCAGGACGCCCTCCCAGGAACCCGGTAGCAGGGCGGCCGCAGCGTCTCGCGCCACCCAACCGTCCGCCGGCCGGCGGCCGTCGCTAAGTGGCCTGCGGGGGACGTGCCCCCACTGTGGGGCGGGCGCCCAGCCTGGTGTCTTCTCCGAGGCCCCGTGGCTGCTTTCCCCCCCCCCCCGCAAGGGGAGAGCCGCGGAGGTGGGGACCGCCTCCTCGTGGGGACGTACACCCAGCTCTCCACGTCGGATTCCGGGGCTCTCTGTCCTGCCAGAAGGCCCAGCTGGCCTGCGGGTCCTTAGAGTGGCAAAAACATCCGAAAACTGAGATTGAGGGTCCGGTGGTTGTCTGCACTTTTGTGCTGGGCACCCCAGGGAGGCCCGGGGGCTGGCTGGACAACGCGGTCTGCTGGGCAGGGGGGGGGGTTTGGAGGAGCAACTGATGCCCTTTGCACTTTGGGTAGCAAGTGTCTGAGGTGTCTCTGAGCCCTGCGCCATGTCGGGGGTGGGGGGTGGGAGGTCGGGGGGGTGGAGGAGCAGGAGGAGGAGGAGGAGGAGGTGGGAAGGGCCGTGGCCTGCAGTCGTCTTCCCGGGGTGGCTTCTTCCACAGGCTGCTTGGCCTGGGCTCCCTGCACCTGGGCCTTTGGAGGACTGGCCCTGTGCTTGCCAACGCTTCCCCTGCAGGGACCCAGAGCTGGGAGGTTGCATCTCTCAGCCCTGGGTCGGGCAGAGCCCCAGCGGGCCATGCCCACAACCTCTCTCAGCACGGGTCCCCCAGAAGGCTCCTTTGGGACCAGGATTCTCTTGCGGGTGACTCTTTAAGGTCTGGCCCCTGGATGGAGGGGCACCAGGAGTAGAGGAGCAGGAAGGGGAAGGGGGTGGCCATGCGAGGGGACACTTTCAGGCCAAGTCCCAGCTTCAGCCTGATCCTCCTGGGAACCCCGGGGTGTACGTCACACCTCCTGGTTGTCCCGCTCTGAGACAAGGAGCCGGGCTTCGCATTCCCCCAGCAGCCAGTCGTGGGCTGAGGACACCTGGGGCGTTGGGAACTCCCTGGCTTCTCCTTGGCTTAACATCTGGAGCTGCTTGTGAATCGTGCCGCCACACACACCCGAGTGCAGGTGTCTTCTGCACAGACTGCGGGCCTCGCTCTTCTGAATGCCGCTAGCTCGCCACCCACCCACGGGTGAACCTGGTCAGGGTACTTTCTCTCGGGGGCAGACTCTGATCCTGGCGGGCTACCGGTGTTTCTGTTTGCTCGTTTCTTTCTTCCATTTCGGGAAAGGCTTCCTTACTGGGTGTGGAAATCTCCTATGCCTTTCCTCGCCTATTCTGTCAGCTTTAAAATTCTCTTTCAGTTGCCACCCTCACAGATGGATTAGGAAACTCTTTCCGGTGCACTCATTAGTGAAATGACCTCAATGAAGCTGGAATCCAATATCTAATGGCCGATTTTTAGCGAGTCCACACGCCAGGGTGGTCGGGGTCCAATGCAGCCCCGGCCAGGCCCAGGCCCCGGCCCCTTGGACTGGGCCACAGGAGGACACAGAGGAGGGTCCCGGCCGCCCCCGGTCGCGTTGCCGGCAGTTCTCCAAGGGCTTGGGCGTTTTCCAGAGGTAGGAGATGGAGGGGACTGATTTCTTCAGCGCCCCACAAACCACGCCACCCCACCCATGGGACACATCCCTAGAGAGAGAGAGAGACGCCCCATACACTCGCTCCCCTCCCCCATGCGCTGTGCCCCAGCCCGGGCCCGGGGGAATAGGCGGCAGCCCACCCACAGGGTGGGGGGCCCAGCTGAAAGGGGTTGTCGGGGAGGGCGGCCCCTGCCTGGGGTCAAAGGGCGGGCGATCCGCGCGTGCGCAATCGGCGGCGGAGGCGGCGGCGGCGGCGGCGGCGGCGGCGGCGGCGGCCACGAGCTGGGGGTGGGGGGCGGGTAGGTGAAGGAGGCCAGGCGAGGAGAGGAAGGGGGCTGGAAGGTCTCCACCTTGGCGAGTCCAGCCGTGGAGGCGCATCTTGTGTGAGTGTGAGTGTGTGTGTGTGTGTGTGTGTGTATAGAGAGACAGCCCCCCACCCCGGCCCACCGCTCCCTGCCCGCCCCGCCCCGCCCCGCCTGTCACCCCCGTCCCTCGGAGCCCGCCGGACCCGGCCGGTGAACTCAACAGGCCCGGCCCGGCGCGGGTCAGCGCCGGTGCGGGGCCTGGGGCGGGAGGAGGCGGCGGGGAAGCGCAGAGAGGCTCGGCTTCTTGAGCGGGGCAGGGGCGCCCTCCGCCGTCTAGGGCCACACCACCCTGAACGCGCCCGACCTCGTCTGGTCTCGGAAGCTAAGCAGGGTCGGGCCTGGTTAGTACTTGGATGGGAGACCGCCTGGGAATACCGGGTGCCGTAGGCTTCTTCTTTTTTTTTTTTTTTTTTTTTGCCTCTTGTTCTGTCCCCTCTCTGGGAGCGAGGCGGCGGCCCGGGGCGGGGGTCACCCCCACCCTCAGCGCCCGCCGCGGTGCCTGGCGCCCCAGCCCGCACCGTGGGGCCTCCTCTTGTCCCAAGCCGCGACACCGCCGTCACGCGGCAGCATGCGTGGCTTCTGGACTGTCAGGTCTCAGACCAAAGGTCTGCTCTGTGGGAACCGACACGCTGGAGGAAACCTTGAGAGTCTGAGAGGGGAGGGAGTTCCAGAAGAAGGCCAGGATGTCATTTTGAGGGAGTATGTGACCAGAACTCGTCCCGTTGCTTTTGGGGTTCTATGGGCTACACGTAGGAATCTTTGGTGGTGGCACCTGATGTTGGGGGATCCGGAGTCACACCCAGACCTGCTCCACAGGCCTCCTTTTACTTTTCTCTTCGGATTCATTATTTTTAAAAAGTGTCTCTTATCTCTATGATTGCATTTTCTTTTCTCTCTCTTTTCAAGCAGATGATGGGAGTCCAAGTATTAAGGTGACATGTGTTGCCCGTGCCCCCCTCCCCCCTGTGTTCTTATTCATTTACCTCTGATGTCGTTCCAGCGTATTGTGGGGGTACCAATGTTAAGGTCGGGTACGTTGCCCTCTCCCAGCCTCCCCCCTCGGGTCAGAGCCTCAAGTGCGCCCATCCCCCAGTCGGTGCGCACCCACCCCATTCCTAATGGAGGTGTATGCCCATCCCCTCCCCCCACCCGCCCGACACCCACCCGATGAAGGTGATTCCTCTGTGTCCACTTAGGTGTCCATCGGTTCGTACCCATTTGCTGGTGAGCGCGAGCACGTGGTGCTCGTGTGTCCATTCTTGGGCTACCTGGCTTACTGGAACGGGTTCCAGCTCTGGCCAGGAGAACCACGAGAGGTGCCCTCTCACCGCTGCTCCTCCTAGCTGAATAGCACTCCGTGGTGTCCACGCGCCACATTTCATTTACGCACTCGTGGGTCGATGGGCACTCGGGTCGCTTCCAGGTCTTTGCGATTGTGACTTGTGCCCTGACTCTAACCCTAACCCTTACCCAGCCCGTCTCCTCCTCGGCCCCTGCCTGACTGACTCCTTCCCGCCCGGCCTGTCACCTGTCACCGTCCTCTGCCCCTGCCTGACACGCTCCTCCCCGCCCGGGCCGTCACCGTCCTCGGCCCCTGCCTGACGGGGCTCCTCCGTCGCCTGGGCCTTCCAAGGGCTTGGTGTGGACGCTGGTTCCAGGACGCCCTCCCAGGAACCCGGTAGCAGGGCGGCCGCAGCGTCTCGCGCCACCCAACCGTCCGCCGGCCGGCGGCCGTCGCTAAGTGGCCTGCGGGGGACGTGCCCCCACTGTGGGGCGGGCGCCCAGCCTGGTGTCTTCTCCGAGGCCCCGTGGCTGCTTTCCCCCCCCCCCCGCAAGGGGAGAGCCGCGGAGGTGGGGACCGCCTCCTCGTGGGGACGTACACCCAGCTCTCCACGTCGGATTCCGGGGCTCTCTGTCCTGCCAGAAGGCCCAGCTGGCCTGCGGGTCCTTAGAGTGGCAAAAACATCCGAAAACTGAGATTGAGGGTCCGGTGGTTGTCTGCACTTTTGTGCTGGGCACCCCAGGGAGGCCCGGGGGCTGGCTGGACAACGCGGTCTGCTGGGCAGGGGGGGGGGTTTGGAGGAGCAACTGATGCCCTTTGCACTTTGGGTAGCAAGTGTCTGAGGTGTCTCTGAGCCCTGCGCCATGTCGGGGGTGGGGGGTGGGAGGTCGGGGGGGTGGAGGAGCAGGAGGAGGAGGAGGAGGAGGTGGGAAGGGCCGTGGCCTGCAGTCGTCTTCCCGGGGTGGCTTCTTCCACAGGCTGCTTGGCCTGGGCTCCCTGCACCTGGGCCTTTGGAGGACTGGCCCTGTGCTTGCCAACGCTTCCCCTGCAGGGACCCAGAGCTGGGAGGTTGCATCTCTCAGCCCTGGGTCGGGCAGAGCCCCAGCGGGCCATGCCCACAACCTCTCTCAGCACGGGTCCCCCAGAAGGCTCCTTTGGGACCAGGATTCTCTTGCGGGTGACTCTTTAAGGTCTGGCCCCTGGATGGAGGGGCACCAGGAGTAGAGGAGCAGGAAGGGGAAGGGGGTGGCCATGCGAGGGGACACTTTCAGGCCAAGTCCCAGCTTCAGCCTGATCCTCCTGGGAACCCCGGGGTGTACGTCACACCTCCTGGTTGTCCCGCTCTGAGACAAGGAGCCGGGCTTCGCATTCCCCCAGCAGCCAGTCGTGGGCTGAGGACACCTGGGGCGTTGGGAACTCCCTGGCTTCTCCTTGGCTTAACATCTGGAGCTGCTTGTGAATCGTGCCGCCACACACACCCGAGTGCAGGTGTCTTCTGCACAGACTGCGGGCCTCGCTCTTCTGAATGCCGCTAGCTCGCCACCCACCCACGGGTGAACCTGGTCAGGGTACTTTCTCTCGGGGGCAGACTCTGATCCTGGCGGGCTACCGGTGTTTCTGTTTGCTCGTTTCTTTCTTCCATTTCGGGAAAGGCTTCCTTACTGGGTGTGGAAATCTCCTATGCCTTTCCTCGCCTATTCTGTCAGCTTTAAAATTCTCTTTCAGTTGCCACCCTCACAGATGGATTAGGAAACTCTTTCCGGTGCACTCATTAGTGAAATGACCTCAATGAAGCTGGAATCCAATATCTAATGGCCGATTTTTAGCGAGTCCACACGCCAGGGTGGTCGGGGTCCAATGCAGCCCCGGCCAGGCCCAGGCCCCGGCCCCTTGGACTGGGCCACAGGAGGACACAGAGGAGGGTCCCGGCCCCCCCGGTCGCGTTGCCGGCAGTTCTCCAAGGGCTTGGGCGTTTTCCAGAGGTAGGAGATGGAGGGGACTGATTTCTTCAGCGCCCCACAAACCACGCCACCCCACCCATGGGACACATCCCTAGAGAGAGAGAGAGACGCCCCATACACTCGCTCCCCTCCCCCATGCGCTGTGCCCCAGCCCGGGCCCGGGGGAATAGGCGGCAGCCCACCCACAGGGTGGGGGGCCCAGCTGAAAGGGGTTGTCGGGGAGGGCGGCCCCTGCCTGGGGTCAAAGGGCGGGCGATCCGCGCGTGCGCAATCGGCGGCGGAGGCGGCGGCGGCGGCGGCGGCGGCGGCGGCGGCCACGAGCTGGGGGTGGGGGGCGGGTAGGTGAAGGAGGCCAGGCGAGGAGAGGAAGGGGGCTGGAAGGTCTCCACCTTGGCGAGTCCAGCCGTGGAGGCGCATCTTGTGTGAGTGTGAGTGTGTGTGTGTGTGTGTGTGTGTATAGAGAGACAGCCCCCCACCCCGGCCCACCGCTCCCTGCCCGCCCCGCCCCGCCCCGCCTGTCACCCCCGTCCCTCGGAGCCCGCCGGACCCGGCCGGTGAACTCAACAGGCCCGGCCCGGCGCGGGTCAGCGCCGGTGCGGGGCCTGGGGCGGGAGGAGGCGGCGGGGAAGCGCAGAGAGGCTCGGCTTCTTGAGCGGGGCAGGGGCGCCCTCCGCCGTCTAGGGCCACACCACCCTGAACGCGCCCGACCTCGTCTGGTCTCGGAAGCTAAGCAGGGTCGGGCCTGGTTAGTACTTGGATGGGAGACCGCCTGGGAATACCGGGTGCCGTAGGCTTCTTCTTTTTTTTTTTTTTTTTTTTTGCCTCTTGTTCTGTCCCCTCTCTGGGAGCGAGGCGGCGGCCCGGGGCGGGGGTCACCCCCACCCTCAGCGCCCGCCGCGGTGCCTGGCGCCCCAGCCCGCACCGTGGGGCCTCCTCTTGTCCCAAGCCGCGACACCGCCGTCACGCGGCAGCATGCGTGGCTTCTGGACTGTCAGGTCTCAGACCAAAGGTCTGCTCTGTGGGAACCGACACGCTGGAGGAAACCTTGAGAGTCTGAGAGGGGAGGGAGTTCCAGAAGAAGGCCAGGATGTCATTTTGAGGGAGTATGTGACCAGAACTCGTCCCGTTGCTTTTGGGGTTCTATGGGCTACACGTAGGAATCTTTGGTGGTGGCACCTGATGTTGGGGGATCCGGAGTCACACCCAGACCTGCTCCACAGGCCTCCTTTTACTTTTCTCTTCGGATTCATTATTTTTAAAAAGTGTCTCTTATCTCTATGATTGCATTTTCTTTTCTCTCTCTTTTCAAGCAGATGATGGGAGTCCAAGTATTAAGGTGACATGTGTTGCCCGTGCCCCCCTCCCCCCTGTGTTCTTATTCATTTACCTCTGATGTCGTTCCAGCGTATTGTGGGGGTACCAATGTTAAGGTCGGGTACGTTGCCCTCTCCCAGCCTCCCCCCTCGGGTCAGAGCCTCAAGTGCGCCCATCCCCCAGTCGGTGCGCACCCACCCCATTCCTAATGGAGGTGTATGCCCATCCCCTCCCCCCACCCGCCCGACACCCACCCGATGAAGGTGATTCCTCTGTGTCCACTTAGGTGTCCATCGGTTCGTACCCATTTGCTGGTGAGCGCGAGCACGTGGTGCTCGTGTGTCCATTCTTGGGCTACCTGGCTTACTGGAACGGGTTCCAGCTCTGGCCAGGAGAACCACGAGAGGTGCCCTCTCACCGCTGCTCCTCCTAGCTGAATAGCACTCCGTGGTGTCCACGCGCCACATTTCATTTACGCACTCGTGGGTCGATGGGCACTCGGGTCGCTTCCAGGTCTTTGCGATTGTGACTTGTGCCCTGACTCTAACCCTAACCCTTACCCAGCCCGTCTCCTCCTCGGCCCCTGCCTGACTGACTCCTTCCCGCCCGGCCTGTCACCTGTCACCGTCCTCTGCCCCTGCCTGACACGCTCCTCCCCGCCCGGGCCGTCACCGTCCTCGGCCCCTGCCTGACGGGGCTCCTCCGTCGCCTGGGCCTTCCAAGGGCTTGGTGTGGACGCTGGTTCCAGGACGCCCTCCCAGGAACCCGGTAGCAGGGCGGCCGCAGCGTCTCGCGCCACCCAACCGTCCGCCGGCCGGCGGCCGTCGCTAAGTGGCCTGCGGGGGACGTGCCCCCACTGTGGGGCGGGCGCCCAGCCTGGTGTCTTCTCCGAGGCCCCGTGGCTGCTTCCCCCCCCCCCCCGCAAGGGGAGAGCCGCGGAGGTGGGGACCGCCTCCTCGTGGGGACGTACACCCAGCTCTCCACGTCGGATTCCGGGGCTCTCTGTCCTGCCAGAAGGCCCAGCTGGCCTGCGGGTCCTTAGAGTGGCAAAAACATCCGAAAACTGAGATTGAGGGTCCGGTGGTTGTCTGCACTTTTGTGCTGGGCACCCCAGGGAGGCCCGGGGGCTGGCTGGACAACGCGGTCTGCTGGGCAGGGGGGGGGGTTTGGAGGAGCAACTGATGCCCTTTGCACTTTGGGTAGCAAGTGTCTGAGGTGTCTCTGAGCCCTGCGCCATGTCGGGGGTGGGGGGTGGGAGGTCGGGGGGGTGGAGGAGCAGGAGGAGGAGGAGGAGGAGGTGGGAAGGGCCGTGGCCTGCAGTCGTCTTCCCGGGGTGGCTTCTTCCACAGGCTGCTTGGCCTGGGCTCCCTGCACCTGGGCCTTTGGAGGACTGGCCCTGTGCTTGCCAACGCTTCCCCTGCAGGGACCCAGAGCTGGGAGGTTGCATCTCTCAGCCCTGGGTCGGGCAGAGCCCCAGCGGGCCATGCCCACAACCTCTCTCAGCACGGGTCCCCCAGAAGGCTCCTTTGGGACCAGGATTCTCTTGCGGGTGACTCTTTAAGGTCTGGCCCCTGGATGGAGGGGCACCAGGAGTAGAGGAGCAGGAAGGGGAAGGGGGTGGCCATGCGAGGGGACACTTTCAGGCCAAGTCCCAGCTTCAGCCTGATCCTCCTGGGAACCCCGGGGTGTACGTCACACCTCCTGGTTGTCCCGCTCTGAGACAAGGAGCCGGGCTTCGCATTCCCCCAGCAGCCAGTCGTGGGCTGAGGACACCTGGGGCGTTGGGAACTCCCTGGCTTCTCCTTGGCTTAACATCTGGAGCTGCTTGTGAATCGTGCCGCCACACACACCCGAGTGCAGGTGTCTTCTGCACAGACTGCGGGCCTCGCTCTTCTGAATGCCGCTAGCTCGCCACCCACCCACGGGTGAACCTGGTCAGGGTACTTTCTCTCGGGGGCAGACTCTGATCCTGGCGGGCTACCGGTGTTTCTGTTTGCTCGTTTCTTTCTTCCATTTCGGGAAAGGCTTCCTTACTGGGTGTGGAAATCTCCTATGCCTTTCCTCGCCTATTCTGTCAGCTTTAAAATTCTCTTTCAGTTGCCACCCTCACAGATGGATTAGGAAACTCTTTCCGGTGCACTCATTAGTGAAATGACCTCAATGAAGCTGGAATCCAATATCTAATGGCCGATTTTTAGCGAGTCCACACGCCAGGGTGGTCGGGGTCCAATGCAGCCCCGGCCAGGCCCAGGCCCCGGCCCCTTGGACTGGGCCACAGGAGGACACAGAGGAGGGTCCCGGCCGCCCCCGGTCGCGTTGCCGGCAGTTCTCCAAGGGCTTGGGCGTTTTCCAGAGGTAGGAGATGGAGGGGACTGATTTCTTCAGCGCCCCACAAACCACGCCACCCCACCCATGGGACACATCCCTAGAGAGAGAGAGAGACGCCCCATACACTCGCTCCCCTCCCCCATGCGCTGTGCCCCAGCCCGGGCCCGGGGGAATAGGCGGCAGCCCACCCACAGGGTGGGGGGCACAGCTGAAAGGGGTTGTCGGGGAGGGCGGCCCCTGCCTGGGGTCAAAGGGCGGGCGATCCGCGCGTGCGCAATCGGCGGCGGAGGCGGCGGCGGCGGCGGCGGCGGCGGCGGCGGCCACGAGCTGGGGGTGGGGGGCGGGTAGGTGAAGGAGGCCAGGCGAGGAGAGGAAGGGGGCTGGAAGGTCTCCACCTTGGCGAGTCCAGCCGTGGAGGCGCATCTTGTGTGAGTGTGAGTGTGTGTGTGTGTGTGTGTGTATAGAGAGACAGCCCCCCACCCCGGCCCACCGCTCCCTGCCCGCCCCGCCCCGCCCCGCCTGTCACCCCCGTCCCTCGGAGCCCGCCGGACCCGGCCGGTGAACTCAACAGGCCCGGCCCGGCGCGGGTCAGCGCCGGTGCGGGGCCTGGGGCGGGAGGAGGCGGCGGGGAAGCGCAGAGAGGCTCGGCTTCTTGAGCGGGGCAGGGGCGCCCTCCGCCGTCTAGGGCCACACCACCCTGAACGCGCCCGACCTCGTCTGGTCTCGGAAGCTAAGCAGGGTCGGGCCTGGTTAGTACTTGGATGGGAGACCGCCTGGGAATACCGGGTGCCGTAGGCTTCTTCTTTTTTTTTTTTTTTTTTTTTGCCTCTTGTTCTGTCCCCTCTCTGGGAGCGAGGCGGCGGCCCGGGGCGGGGGTCACCCCCACCCTCAGCGCCCGCCGCGGTGCCTGGCGCCCCAGCCCGCACCGTGGGGCCTCCTCTTGTCCCAAGCCGCGACACCGCCGTCACGCGGCAGCATGCGTGGCTTCTGGACTGTCAGGTCTCAGACCAAAGGTCTGCTCTGTGGGAACCGACACGCTGGAGGAAACCTTGAGAGTCTGAGAGGGGAGGGAGTTCCAGAAGAAGGCCAGGATGTCATTTTGAGGGAGTATGTGACCAGAACTCGTCCCGTTGCTTTTGGGGTTCTATGGGCTACACGTAGGAATCTTTGGTGGTGGCACCTGATGTTGGGGGATCCGGAGTCACACCCAGACCTGCTCCACAGGCCTCCTTTTACTTTTCTCTTCGGATTCATTATTTTTAAAAAGTGTCTCTTATCTCTATGATTGCATTTTCTTTTCTCTCTCTTTTCAAGCAGATGATGGGAGTCCAAGTATTAAGGTGACATGTGTTGCCCGTGCCCCCCTCCCCCCTGTGTTCTTATTCATTTACCTCTGATGTCGTTCCAGCGTATTGTGGGGGTACCAATGTTAAGGTCGGGTACGTTGCCCTCTCCCAGCCTCCCCCCTCGGGTCAGAGCCTCAAGTGCGCCCATCCCCCAGTCGGTGCGCACCCACCCCATTCCTAATGGAGGTGTATGCCCATCCCCTCCCCCCACCCGCCCGACACCCACCCGATGAAGGTGATTCCTCTGTGTCCACTTAGGTGTCCATCGGTTCGTACCCATTTGCTGGTGAGCGCGAGCACGTGGTGCTCGTGTGTCCATTCTTGGGCTACCTGGCTTACTGGAACGGGTTCCAGCTCTGGCCAGGAGAACCACGAGAGGTGCCCTCTCACCGCTGCTCCTCCTAGCTGAATAGCACTCCGTGGTGTCCACGCGCCACATTTCATTTACGCACTCGTGGGTCGATGGGCACTCGGGTCGCTTCCAGGTCTTTGCGATTGTGACTTGTGCCCTGACTCTAACCCTAACCCTTACCCAGCCCGTCTCCTCCTCGGCCCCTGCCTGACTGACTCCTTCCCGCCCGGCCTGTCACCTGTCACCGTCCTCTGCCCCTGCCTGACACGCTCCTCCCCGCCCGGGCCGTCACCGTCCTCGGCCCCTGCCTGACGGGGCTCCTCCGTCGCCTGGGCCTTCCAAGGGCTTGGTGTGGACGCTGGTTCCAGGACGCCCTCCCAGGAACCCGGTAGCAGGGCGGCCGCAGCGTCTCGCGCCACCCAACCGTCCGCCGGCCGGCGGCCGTCGCTAAGTGGCCTGCGGGGGACGTGCCCCCACTGTGGGGCGGGCGCCCAGCCTGGTGTCTTCTCCGAGGCCCCGTGGCTGCTTCCCCCCCCCCCCCCGCAAGGGGAGAGCCGCGGAGGTGGGGACCGCCTCCTCGTGGGGACGTACACCCAGCTCTCCACGTCGGATTCCGGGGCTCTCTGTCCTGCCAGAAGGCCCAGCTGGCCTGCGGGTCCTTAGAGTGGCAAAAACATCCGAAAACTGAGATTGAGGGTCCGGTGGTTGTCTGCACTTTTGTGCTGGGCACCCCAGGGAGGCCCGGGGGCTGGCTGGACAACGCGGTCTGCTGGGCAGGGGGGGGGGTTTGGAGGAGCAACTGATGCCCTTTGCACTTTGGGTAGCAAGTGTCTGAGGTGTCTCTGAGCCCTGCGCCATGTCGGGGGTGGGGGGTGGGAGGTCGGGGGGGTGGAGGAGCAGGAGGAGGAGGAGGAGGAGGTGGGAAGGGCCGTGGCCTGCAGTCGTCTTCCCGGGGTGGCTTCTTCCACAGGCTGCTTGGCCTGGGCTCCCTGCACCTGGGCCTTTGGAGGACTGGCCCTGTGCTTGCCAACGCTTCCCCTGCAGGGACCCAGAGCTGGGAGGTTGCATCTCTCAGCCCTGGGTCGGGCAGAGCCCCAGCGGGCCATGCCCACAACCTCTCTCAGCACGGGTCCCCCAGAAGGCTCCTTTGGGACCAGGATTCTCTTGCGGGTGACTCTTTAAGGTCTGGCCCCTGGATGGAGGGGCACCAGGAGTAGAGGAGCAGGAAGGGGAAGGGGGTGGCCATGCGAGGGGACACTTTCAGGCCAAGTCCCAGCTTCAGCCTGATCCTCCTGGGAACCCCGGGGTGTACGTCACACCTCCTGGTTGTCCCGCTCTGAGACAAGGAGCCGGGCTTCGCATTCCCCCAGCAGCCAGTCGTGGGCTGAGGACACCTGGGGCGTTGGGAACTCCCTGGCTTCTCCTTGGCTTAACATCTGGAGCTGCTTGTGAATCGTGCCGCCACACACACCCGAGTGCAGGTGTCTTCTGCACAGACTGCGGGCCTCGCTCTTCTGAATGCCGCTAGCTCGCCACCCACCCACGGGTGAACCTGGTCAGGGTACTTTCTCTCGGGGGCAGACTCTGATCCTGGCGGGCTACCGGTGTTTCTGTTTGCTCGTTTCTTTCTTCCATTTCGGGAAAGGCTTCCTTACTGGGTGTGGAAATCTCCTATGCCTTTCCTCGCCTATTCTGTCAGCTTTAAAATTCTCTTTCAGTTGCCACCCTCACAGATGGATTAGGAAACTCTTTCCGGTGCACTCATTAGTGAAATGACCTCAATGAAGCTGGAATCCAATATCTAATGGCCGATTTTTAGCGAGTCCACACGCCAGGGTGGTCGGGGTCCAATGCAGCCCCGGCCAGGCCCAGGCCCCGGCCCCTTGGACTGGGCCACAGGAGGACACAGAGGAGGGTCCCGGCCGCCCCCGGTCGCGTTGCCGGCAGTTCTCCAAGGGCTTGGGCGTTTTCCAGAGGTAGGAGATGGAGGGGACTGATTTCTTCAGCGCCCCACAAACCACGCCACCCCACCCATGGGACACATCCCTAGAGAGAGAGAGAGACGCCCCATACACTCGCTCCCCTCCCCCATGCGCTGTGCCCCAGCCCGGGCCCGGGGGAATAGGCGGCAGCCCACCCACAGGGTGGGGGGCACAGCTGAAAGGGGTTGTCGGGGAGGGCGGCCCCTGCCTGGGGTCAAAGGGCGGGCGATCCGCGCGTGCGCAATCGGCGGCGGAGGCGGCGGCGGCGGCGGCGGCGGCGGCGGCGGCCACGAGCTGGGGGTGGGGGGCGGGTAGGTGAAGGAGGCCAGGCGAGGAGAGGAAGGGGGCTGGAAGGTCTCCACCTTGGCGAGTCCAGCCGTGGAGGCGCATCTTGTGTGAGTGTGAGTGTGTGTGTGTGTGTGTGTGTATAGAGAGACAGCCCCCCACCCCGGCCCACCGCTCCCTGCCCGCCCCGCCCCGCCCCGCCTGTCACCCCCGTCCCTCGGAGCCCGCCGGACCCGGCCGGTGAACTCAACAGGCCCGGCCCGGCGCGGGTCAGCGCCGGTGCGGGGCCTGGGGCGGGAGGAGGCGGCGGGGAAGCGCAGAGAGGCTCGGCTTCTTGAGCGGGGCAGGGGCGCCCTCCGCCGTCTAGGGCCACACCACCCTGAACGCGCCCGACCTCGTCTGGTCTCGGAAGCTAAGCAGGGTCGGGCCTGGTTAGTACTTGGATGGGAGACCGCCTGGGAATACCGGGTGCCGTAGGCTTCTTCTTTTTTTTTTTTTTTTTTTTTGCCTCTTGTTCTGTCCCCTCTCTGGGAGCGAGGCGGCGGCCCGGGGCGGGGGTCACCCCCACCCTCAGCGCCCGCCGCGGTGCCTGGCGCCCCAGCCCGCACCGTGGGGCCTCCTCTTGTCCCAAGCCGCGACACCGCCGTCACGCGGCAGCATGCGTGGCTTCTGGACTGTCAGGTCTCAGACCAAAGGTCTGCTCTGTGGGAACCGACACGCTGGAGGAAACCTTGAGAGTCTGAGAGGGGAGGGAGTTCCAGAAGAAGGCCAGGATGTCATTTTGAGGGAGTATGTGACCAGAACTCGTCCCGTTGCTTTTGGGGTTCTATGGGCTACACGTAGGAATCTTTGGTGGTGGCACCTGATGTTGGGGGATCCGGAGTCACACCCAGACCTGCTCCACAGGCCTCCTTTTACTTTTCTCTTCGGATTCATTATTTTTAAAAAGTGTCTCTTATCTCTATGATTGCATTTTCTTTTCTCTCTCTTTTCAAGCAGATGATGGGAGTCCAAGTATTAAGGTGACATGTGTTGCCCGTGCCCCCCTCCCCCCTGTGTTCTTATTCATTTACCTCTGATGTCGTTCCAGCGTATTGTGGGGGTACCAATGTTAAGGTCGGGTACGTTGCCCTCTCCCAGCCTCCCCCCTCGGGTCAGAGCCTCAAGTGCGCCCATCCCCCAGTCGGTGCGCACCCACCCCATTCCTAATGGAGGTGTATGCCCATCCCCTCCCCCCACCCGCCCGACACCCACCCGATGAAGGTGATTCCTCTGTGTCCACTTAGGTGTCCATCGGTTCGTACCCATTTGCTGGTGAGCGCGAGCACGTGGTGCTCGTGTGTCCATTCTTGGGCTACCTGGCTTACTGGAACGGGTTCCAGCTCTGGCCAGGAGAACCACGAGAGGTGCCCTCTCACCGCTGCTCCTCCTAGCTGAATAGCACTCCGTGGTGTCCACGCGCCACATTTCATTTACGCACTCGTGGGTCGATGGGCACTCGGGTCGCTTCCAGGTCTTTGCGATTGTGACTTGTGCCCTGACTCTAACCCTAACCCTTACCCAGCCCGTCTCCTCCTCGGCCCCTGCCTGACTGACTCCTTCCCGCCCGGCCTGTCACCTGTCACCGTCCTCTGCCCCTGCCTGACACGCTCCTCCCCGCCCGGGCCGTCACCGTCCTCGGCCCCTGCCTGACGGGGCTCCTCCGTCGCCTGGGCCTTCCAAGGGCTTGGTGTGGACGCTGGTTCCAGGACGCCCTCCCAGGAACCCGGTAGCAGGGCGGCCGCAGCGTCTCGCGCCACCCAACCGTCCGCCGGCCGTCGCTAAGTGGCCTGCGGGGGACGTGCCCCCACTGTGGGGCGGGCGCCCAGCCTGGTGTCTTCTCCGAGGCCCCGTGGCTGCTTCCCCCCCCCCCCCGCAAGGGGAGAGCCGCGGAGGTGGGGACCGCCTCCTCGTGGGGACGTACACCCAGCTCTCCACGTCGGATTCCGGGGCTCTCTGTCCTGCCAGAAGGCCCAGCTGGCCTGCGGGTCCTTAGAGTGGCAAAAACATCCGAAAACTGAGATTGAGGGTCCGGTGGTTGTCTGCACTTTTGTGCTGGGCACCCCAGGGAGGCCCGGGGGCTGGCTGGACAACGCGGTCTGCTGGGCAGGGGGGGGGGTTTGGAGGAGCAACTGATGCCCTTTGCACTTTGGGTAGCAAGTGTCTGAGGTGTCTCTGAGCCCTGCGCCATGTCGGGGGTGGGGGGTGGGAGGTCGGGGGGGTGGAGGAGCAGGAGGAGGAGGAGGAGGAGGTGGGAAGGGCCGTGGCCTGCAGTCGTCTTCCCGGGGTGGCTTCTTCCACAGGCTGCTTGGCCTGGGCTCCCTGCACCTGGGCCTTTGGAGGACTGGCCCTGTGCTTGCCAACGCTTCCCCTGCAGGGACCCAGAGCTGGGAGGTTGCATCTCTCAGCCCTGGGTCGGGCAGAGCCCCAGCGGGCCATGCCCACAACCTCTCTCAGCACGGGTCCCCCAGAAGGCTCCTTTGGGACCAGGATTCTCTTGCGGGTGACTCTTTAAGGTCTGGCCCCTGGATGGAGGGGCACCAGGAGTAGAGGAGCAGGAAGGGGAAGGGGGTGGCCATGCGAGGGGACACTTTCAGGCCAAGTCCCAGCTTCAGCCTGATCCTCCTGGGAACCCCGGGGTGTACGTCACACCTCCTGGTTGTCCCGCTCTGAGACAAGGAGCCGGGCTTCGCATTCCCCCAGCAGCCAGTCGTGGGCTGAGGACACCTGGGGCGTTGGGAACTCCCTGGCTTCTCCTTGGCTTAACATCTGGAGCTGCTTGTGAATCGTGCCGCCACACACACCCGAGTGCAGGTGTCTTCTGCACAGACTGCGGGCCTCGCTCTTCTGAATGCCGCTAGCTCGCCACCCACCCACGGGTGAACCTGGTCAGGGTACTTTCTCTCGGGGGCAGACTCTGATCCTGGCGGGCTACCGGTGTTTCTGTTTGCTCGTTTCTTTCTTCCATTTCGGGAAAGGCTTCCTTACTGGGTGTGGAAATCTCCTATGCCTTTCCTCGCCTATTCTGTCAGCTTTAAAATTCTCTTTCAGTTGCCACCCTCACAGATGGATTAGGAAACTCTTTCCGGTGCACTCATTAGTGAAATGACCTCAATGAA
Organism: Microcebus murinus; assembly: GCF_040939455.1. Classification (NCBI taxonomy): domain Eukaryota; kingdom Metazoa; phylum Chordata; class Mammalia; order Primates; family Cheirogaleidae; genus Microcebus; species Microcebus murinus. The sequence goes on along the minus strand of NW_027439027.1, from coordinate 17,130 downwards.
GCTGGAATCCAATATCTAATGGCCGATTTTTAGCGAGTCCACACGCCAGGGTGGTCGGGGTCCAATGCAGCCCCGGCCAGGCCCAGGCCCCGGCCCCTTGGACTGGGCCACAGGAGGACACAGAGGAGGGTCCCGGCCGCCCCCGGTCGCGTTGCCGGCAGTTCTCCAAGGGCTTGGGCGTTTTCCAGAGGTAGGAGATGGAGGGGACTGATTTCTTCAGCGCCCCACAAACCACGCCACCCCACCCATGGGACACATCCCTAGAGAGAGAGAGAGACGCCCCATACACTCGCTCCCCTCCCCCATGCGCTGTGCCCCAGCCCGGGCCCGGGGGAATAGGCGGCAGCCCACCCACAGGGTGGGGGGCACAGCTGAAAGGGGTTGTCGGGGAGGGCGGCCCCTGCCTGGGGTCAAAGGGCGGGCGATCCGCGCGTGCGCAATCGGCGGCGGAGGCGGCGGCGGCGGCGGCGGCGGCGGCGGCGGCCACGAGCTGGGGGTGGGGGGCGGGTAGGTGAAGGAGGCCAGGCGAGGAGAGGAAGGGGGCTGGAAGGTCTCCACCTTGGCGAGTCCAGCCGTGGAGGCGCATCTTGTGTGAGTGTGAGTGTGTGTGTGTGTGTGTGTGTATAGAGAGACAGCCCCCCACCCCGGCCCACCGCTCCCTGCCCGCCCCGCCCCGCCCCGCCTGTCACCCCCGTCCCTCGGAGCCCGCCGGACCCGGCCGGTGAACTCAACAGGCCCGGCCCGGCGCGGGTCAGCGCCGGTGCGGGGCCTGGGGCGGGAGGAGGCGGCGGGGAAGCGCAGAGAGGCTCGGCTTCTTGAGCGGGGCAGGGGCGCCCTCCGCCGTCTAGGGCCACACCACCCTGAACGCGCCCGACCTCGTCTGGTCTCGGAAGCTAAGCAGGGTCGGGCCTGGTTAGTACTTGGATGGGAGACCGCCTGGGAATACCGGGTGCCGTAGGCTTCTTCTTTTTTTTTTTTTTTTTTTTTGCCTCTTGTTCTGTCCCCTCTCTGGGAGCGAGGCGGCGGCCCGGGGCGGGGGTCACCCCCACCCTCAGCGCCCGCCGCGGTGCCTGGCGCCCCAGCCCGCACCGTGGGGCCTCCTCTTGTCCCAAGCCGCGACACCGCCGTCACGCGGCAGCATGCGTGGCTTCTGGACTGTCAGGTCTCAGACCAAAGGTCTGCTCTGTGGGAACCGACACGCTGGAGGAAACCTTGAGAGTCTGAGAGGGGAGGGAGTTCCAGAAGAAGGCCAGGATGTCATTTTGAGGGAGTATGTGACCAGAACTCGTCCCGTTGCTTTTGGGGTTCTATGGGCTACACGTAGGAATCTTTGGTGGTGGCACCTGATGTTGGGGGATCCGGAGTCACACCCAGACCTGCTCCACAGGCCTCCTTTTACTTTTCTCTTCGGATTCATTATTTTTAAAAAGTGTCTCTTATCTCTATGATTGCATTTTCTTTTCTCTCTCTTTTCAAGCAGATGATGGGAGTCCAAGTATTAAGGTGACATGTGTTGCCCGTGCCCCCCTCCCCCCTGTGTTCTTATTCATTTACCTCTGATGTCGTTCCAGCGTATTGTGGGGGTACCAATGTTAAGGTCGGGTACGTTGCCCTCTCCCAGCCTCCCCCCTCGGGTCAGAGCCTCAAGTGCGCCCATCCCCCAGTCGGTGCGCACCCACCCCATTCCTAATGGAGGTGTATGCCCATCCCCTCCCCCCACCCGCCCGACACCCACCCGATGAAGGTGATTCCTCTGTGTCCACTTAGGTGTCCATCGGTTCGTACCCATTTGCTGGTGAGCGCGAGCACGTGGTGCTCGTGTGTCCATTCTTGGGCTACCTGGCTTACTGGAACGGGTTCCAGCTCTGGCCAGGAGAACCACGAGAGGTGCCCTCTCACCGCTGCTCCTCCTAGCTGAATAGCACTCCGTGGTGTCCACGCGCCACATTTCATTTACGCACTCGTGGGTCGATGGGCACTCGGGTCGCTTCCAGGTCTTTGCGATTGTGACTTGTGCCCTGACTCTAACCCTAACCCTTACCCAGCCCGTCTCCTCCTCGGCCCCTGCCTGACTGACTCCTTCCCGCCCGGCCTGTCACCTGTCACCGTCCTCTGCCCCTGCCTGACACGCTCCTCCCCGCCCGGGCCGTCACCGTCCTCGGCCCCTGCCTGACGGGGCTCCTCCGTCGCCTGGGCCTTCCAAGGGCTTGGTGTGGACGCTGGTTCCAGGACGCCCTCCCAGGAACCCGGTAGCAGGGCGGCCGCAGCGTCTCGCGCCACCCAACCGTCCGCCGGCCGGCGGCCGTCGCTAAGTGGCCTGCGGGGGACGTGCCCCCACTGTGGGGCGGGCGCCCAGCCTGGTGTCTTCTCCGAGGCCCCGTGGCTGCTTCCCCCCCCCCCCCGCAAGGGGAGAGCCGCGGAGGTGGGGACCGCCTCCTCGTGGGGACGTACACCCAGCTCTCCACGTCGGATTCCGGGGCTCTCTGTCCTGCCAGAAGGCCCAGCTGGCCTGCGGGTCCTTAGAGTGGCAAAAACATCCGAAAACTGAGATTGAGGGTCCGGTGGTTGTCTGCACTTTTGTGCTGGGCACCCCAGGGAGGCCCGGGGGCTGGCTGGACAACGCGGTCTGCTGGGCAGGGGGGGGGGTTTGGAGGAGCAACTGATGCCCTTTGCACTTTGGGTAGCAAGTGTCTGAGGTGTCTCTGAGCCCTGCGCCATGTCGGGGGTGGGGGGTGGGAGGTCGGGGGGGTGGAGGAGCAGGAGGAGGAGGAGGAGGAGGTGGGAAGGGCCGTGGCCTGCAGTCGTCTTCCCGGGGTGGCTTCTTCCACAGGCTGCTTGGCCTGGGCTCCCTGCACCTGGGCCTTTGGAGGACTGGCCCTGTGCTTGCCAACGCTTCCCCTGCAGGGACCCAGAGCTGGGAGGTTGCATCTCTCAGCCCTGGGTCGGGCAGAGCCCCAGCGGGCCATGCCCACAACCTCTCTCAGCACGGGTCCCCCAGAAGGCTCCTTTGGGACCAGGATTCTCTTGCGGGTGACTCTTTAAGGTCTGGCCCCTGGATGGAGGGGCACCAGGAGTAGAGGAGCAGGAAGGGGAAGGGGGTGGCCATGCGAGGGGACACTTTCAGGCCAAGTCCCAGCTTCAGCCTGATCCTCCTGGGAACCCCGGGGTGTACGTCACACCTCCTGGTTGTCCCGCTCTGAGACAAGGAGCCGGGCTTCGCATTCCCCCAGCAGCCAGTCGTGGGCTGAGGACACCTGGGGCGTTGGGAACTCCCTGGCTTCTCCTTGGCTTAACATCTGGAGCTGCTTGTGAATCGTGCCGCCACACACACCCGAGTGCAGGTGTCTTCTGCACAGACTGCGGGCCTCGCTCTTCTGAATGCCGCTAGCTCGCCACCCACCCACGGGTGAACCTGGTCAGGGTACTTTCTCTCGGGGGCAGACTCTGATCCTGGCGGGCTACCGGTGTTTCTGTTTGCTCGTTTCTTTCTTCCATTTCGGGAAAGGCTTCCTTACTGGGTGTGGAAATCTCCTATGCCTTTCCTCGCCTATTCTGTCAGCTTTAAAATTCTCTTTCAGTTGCCACCCTCACAGATGGATTAGGAAACTCTTTCCGGTGCACTCATTAGTGAAATGACCTCAATGAAGCTGGAATCCAATATCTAATGGCCGATTTTTAGCGAGTCCACACGCCAGGGTGGTCGGGGTCCAATGCAGCCCCGGCCAGGCCCAGGCCCCGGCCCCTTGGACTGGGCCACAGGAGGACACAGAGGAGGGTCCCGGCCGCCCCCGGTCGCGTTGCCGGCAGTTCTCCAAGGGCTTGGGCGTTTTCCAGAGGTAGGAGATGGAGGGGACTGATTTCTTCAGCGCCCCACAAACCACGCCACCCCACCCATGGGACACATCCCTAGAGAGAGAGAGAGACGCCCCATACACTCGCTCCCCTCCCCCATGCGCTGTGCCCCAGCCCGGGCCCGGGGGAATAGGCGGCAGCCCACCCACAGGGTGGGGGGCACAGCTGAAAGGGGTTGTCGGGGAGGGCGGCCCCTGCCTGGGGTCAAAGGGCGGGCGATCCGCGCGTGCGCAATCGGCGGCGGAGGCGGCGGCGGCGGCGGCGGCGGCGGCGGCGGCGGCCACGAGCTGGGGGTGGGGGGCGGGTAGGTGAAGGAGGCCAGGCGAGGAGAGGAAGGGGGCTGGAAGGTCTCCACCTTGGCGAGTCCAGCCGTGGAGGCGCATCTTGTGTGAGTGTGAGTGTGTGTGTGTGTGTGTGTGTATAGAGAGACAGCCCCCCACCCCGGCCCACCGCTCCCTGCCCGCCCCGCCCCGCCCCGCCTGTCACCCCCGTCCCTCGGAGCCCGCCGGACCCGGCCGGTGAACTCAACAGGCCCGGCCCGGCGCGGGTCAGCGCCGGTGCGGGGCCTGGGGCGGGAGGAGGCGGCGGGGAAGCGCAGAGAGGCTCGGCTTCTTGAGCGGGGCAGGGGCGCCCTCCGCCGTCTAGGGCCACACCACCCTGAACGCGCCCGACCTCGTCTGGTCTCGGAAGCTAAGCAGGGTCGGGCCTGGTTAGTACTTGGATGGGAGACCGCCTGGGAATACCGGGTGCCGTAGGCTTCTTCTTTTTTTTTTTTTTTTTTTTTGCCTCTTGTTCTGTCCCCTCTCTGGGAGCGAGGCGGCGGCCCGGGGCGGGGGTCACCCCCACCCTCAGCGCCCGCCGCGGTGCCTGGCGCCCCAGCCCGCACCGTGGGGCCTCCTCTTGTCCCAAGCCGCGACACCGCCGTCACGCGGCAGCATGCGTGGCTTCTGGACTGTCAGGTCTCAGACCAAAGGTCTGCTCTGTGGGAACCGACACGCTGGAGGAAACCTTGAGAGTCTGAGAGGGGAGGGAGTTCCAGAAGAAGGCCAGGATGTCATTTTGAGGGAGTATGTGACCAGAACTCGTCCCGTTGCTTTTGGGGTTCTATGGGCTACACGTAGGAATCTTTGGTGGTGGCACCTGATGTTGGGGGATCCGGAGTCACACCCAGACCTGCTCCACAGGCCTCCTTTTACTTTTCTCTTCGGATTCATTATTTTTAAAAAGTGTCTCTTATCTCTATGATTGCATTTTCTTTTCTCTCTCTTTTCAAGCAGATGATGGGAGTCCAAGTATTAAGGTGACATGTGTTGCCCGTGCCCCCCTCCCCCCTGTGTTCTTATTCATTTACCTCTGATGTCGTTCCAGCGTATTGTGGGGGTACCAATGTTAAGGTCGGGTACGTTGCCCTCTCCCAGCCTCCCCCCTCGGGTCAGAGCCTCAAGTGCGCCCATCCCCCAGTCGGTGCGCACCCACCCCATTCCTAATGGAGGTGTATGCCCATCCCCTCCCCCCACCCGCCCGACACCCACCCGATGAAGGTGATTCCTCTGTGTCCACTTAGGTGTCCATCGGTTCGTACCCATTTGCTGGTGAGCGCGAGCACGTGGTGCTCGTGTGTCCATTCTTGGGCTACCTGGCTTACTGGAACGGGTTCCAGCTCTGGCCAGGAGAACCACGAGAGGTGCCCTCTCACCGCTGCTCCTCCTAGCTGAATAGCACTCCGTGGTGTCCACGCGCCACATTTCATTTACGCACTCGTGGGTCGATGGGCACTCGGGTCGCTTCCAGGTCTTTGCGATTGTGACTTGTGCCCTGACTCTAACCCTAACCCTTACCCAGCCCGTCTCCTCCTCGGCCCCTGCCTGACTGACTCCTTCCCGCCCGGCCTGTCACCTGTCACCGTCCTCTGCCCCTGCCTGACACGCTCCTCCCCGCCCGGGCCGTCACCGTCCTCGGCCCCTGCCTGACGGGGCTCCTCCGTCGCCTGGGCCTTCCAAGGGCTTGGTGTGGACGCTGGTTCCAGGACGCCCTCCCAGGAACCCGGTAGCAGGGCGGCCGCAGCGTCTCGCGCCACCCAACCGTCCGCCGGCCGGCGGCCGTCGCTAAGTGGCCTGCGGGGGACGTGCCCCCACTGTGGGGCGGGCGCCCAGCCTGGTGTCTTCTCCGAGGCCCCGTGGCTGCTTTCCCCCCCCCCCCCGCAAGGGGAGAGAGAGCCGCGGAGGTGGGGACCGCCTCCTCGTGGGGACGTACACCCAGCTCTCCACGTCGGATTCCGGGGCTCTCTGTCCTGCCAGAAGGCCCAGCTGGCCTGCGGGTCCTTAGAGTGGCAAAAACATCCGAAAACTGAGATTGAGGGTCCGGTGGTTGTCTGCACTTTTGTGCTGGGCACCCCAGGGAGGCCCGGGGGCTGGCTGGACAACGCGGTCTGCTGGGCAGGGGGGGGGGTTTGGAGGAGCAACTGATGCCCTTTGCACTTTGGGTAGCAAGTGTCTGAGGTGTCTCTGAGCCCTGCGCCATGTCGGGGGTGGGGGGTGGGAGGTCGGGGGGGTGGAGGAGCAGGAGGAGGAGGAGGAGGAGGTGGGAAGGGCCGTGGCCTGCAGTCGTCTTCCCGGGGTGGCTTCTTCCACAGGCTGCTTGGCCTGGGCTCCCTGCACCTGGGCCTTTGGAGGACTGGCCCTGTGCTTGCCAACGCTTCCCCTGCAGGGACCCAGAGCTGGGAGGTTGCATCTCTCAGCCCTGGGTCGGGCAGAGCCCCAGCGGGCCATGCCCACAACCTCTCTCAGCACGGGTCCCCCAGAAGGCTCCTTTGGGACCAGGATTCTCTTGCGGGTGACTCTTTAAGGTCTGGCCCCTGGATGGAGGGGCACCAGGAGTAGAGGAGCAGGAAGGGGAAGGGGGTGGCCATGCGAGGGGACACTTTCAGGCCAAGTCCCAGCTTCAGCCTGATCCTCCTGGGAACCCCGGGGTGTACGTCACACCTCCTGGTTGTCCCGCTCTGAGACAAGGAGCCGGGCTTCGCATTCCCCCAGCAGCCAGTCGTGGGCTGAGGACACCTGGGGCGTTGGGAACTCCCTGGCTTCTCCTTGGCTTAACATCTGGAGCTGCTTGTGAATCGTGCCGCCACACACACCCGAGTGCAGGTGTCTTCTGCACAGACTGCGGGCCTCGCTCTTCTGAATGCCGCTAGCTCGCCACCCACCCACGGGTGAACCTGGTCAGGGTACTTTCTCTCGGGGGCAGACTCTGATCCTGGCGGGCTACCGGTGTTTCTGTTTGCTCGTTTCTTTCTTCCATTTCGGGAAAGGCTTCCTTACTGGGTGTGGAAATCTCCTATGCCTTTCCTCGCCTATTCTGTCAGCTTTAAAATTCTCTTTCAGTTGCCACCCTCACAGATGGATTAGGAAACTCTTTCCGGTGCACTCATTAGTGAAATGACCTCAATGAAGCTGGAATCCAATATCTAATGGCCGATTTTTAGCGAGTCCACACGCCAGGGTGGTCGGGGTCCAATGCAGCCCCGGCCAGGCCCAGGCCCCGGCCCCTTGGACTGGGCCACAGGAGGACACAGAGGAGGGTCCCGGCCGCCCCCGGTCGCGTTGCCGGCAGTTCTCCAAGGGCTTGGGCGTTTTCCAGAGGTAGGAGATGGAGGGGACTGATTTCTTCAGCGCCCCACAAACCACGCCACCCCACCCATGGGACACATCCCTAGAGAGAGAGAGAGACGCCCCATACACTCGCTCCCCTCCCCCATGCGCTGTGCCCCAGCCCGGGCCCGGGGGAATAGGCGGCAGCCCACCCACAGGGTGGGGGGCACAGCTGAAAGGGGTTGTCGGGGAGGGCGGCCCCTGCCTGGGGTCAAAGGGCGGGCGATCCGCGCGTGCGCAATCGGCGGCGGAGGCGGCGGCGGCGGCGGCGGCGGCGGCGGCGGCGGCCACGAGCTGGGGGTGGGGGGCGGGTAGGTGAAGGAGGCCAGGCGAGGAGAGGAAGGGGGCTGGAAGGTCTCCACCTTGGCGAGTCCAGCCGTGGAGGCGCATCTTGTGTGAGTGTGAGTGTGTGTGTGTGTGTGTGTGTATAGAGAGACAGCCCCCCACCCCGGCCCACCGCTCCCTGCCCGCCCCGCCCCGCCCCGCCTGTCACCCCCGTCCCTCGGAGCCCGCCGGACCCGGCCGGTGAACTCAACAGGCCCGGCCCGGCGCGGGTCAGCGCCGGTGCGGGGCCTGGGGCGGGAGGAGGCGGCGGGGAAGCGCAGAGAGGCTCGGCTTCTTGAGCGGGGCAGGGGCGCCCTCCGCCGTCTAGGGCCACACCACCCTGAACGCGCCCGACCTCGTCTGGTCTCGGAAGCTAAGCAGGGTCGGGCCTGGTTAGTACTTGGATGGGAGACCGCCTGGGAATACCGGGTGCCGTAGGCTTCTTCTTTTTTTTTTTTTTTTTTTTTGCCTCTTGTTCTGTCCCCTCTCTGGGAGCGAGGCGGCGGCCCGGGGCGGGGGTCACCCCCACCCTCAGCGCCCGCCGCGGTGCCTGGCGCCCCAGCCCGCACCGTGGGGCCTCCTCTTGTCCCAAGCCGCGACACCGCCGTCACGCGGCAGCATGCGTGGCTTCTGGACTGTCAGGTCTCAGACCAAAGGTCTGCTCTGTGGGAACCGACACGCTGGAGGAAACCTTGAGAGTCTGAGAGGGGAGGGAGTTCCAGAAGAAGGCCAGGATGTCATTTTGAGGGAGTATGTGACCAGAACTCGTCCCGTTGCTTTTGGGGTTCTATGGGCTACACGTAGGAATCTTTGGTGGTGGCACCTGATGTTGGGGGATCCGGAGTCACACCCAGACCTGCTCCACAGGCCTCCTTTTACTTTTCTCTTCGGATTCATTATTTTTAAAAAGTGTCTCTTATCTCTATGATTGCATTTTCTTTTCTCTCTCTTTTCAAGCAGATGATGGGAGTCCAAGTATTAAGGTGACATGTGTTGCCCGTGCCCCCCTCCCCCCTGTGTTCTTATTCATTTACCTCTGATGTCGTTCCAGCGTATTGTGGGGGTACCAATGTTAAGGTCGGGTACGTTGCCCTCTCCCAGCCTCCCCCCTCGGGTCAGAGCCTCAAGTGCGCCCATCCCCCAGTCGGTGCGCACCCACCCCATTCCTAATGGAGGTGTATGCCCATCCCCTCCCCCCACCCGCCCGACACCCACCCGATGAAGGTGATTCCTCTGTGTCCACTTAGGTGTCCATCGGTTCGTACCCATTTGCTGGTGAGCGCGAGCACGTGGTGCTCGTGTGTCCATTCTTGGGCTACCTGGCTTACTGGAACGGGTTCCAGCTCTGGCCAGGAGAACCACGAGAGGTGCCCTCTCACCGCTGCTCCTCCTAGCTGAATAGCACTCCGTGGTGTCCACGCGCCACATTTCATTTACGCACTCGTGGGTCGATGGGCACTCGGGTCGCTTCCAGGTCTTTGCGATTGTGACTTGTGCCCTGACTCTAACCCTAACCCTTACCCAGCCCGTCTCCTCCTCGGCCCCTGCCTGACTGACTCCTTCCCGCCCGGCCTGTCACCTGTCACCGTCCTCTGCCCCTGCCTGACACGCTCCTCCCCGCCCGGGCCGTCACCGTCCTCGGCCCCTGCCTGACGGGGCTCCTCCGTCGCCTGGGCCTTCCAAGGGCTTGGTGTGGACGCTGGTTCCAGGACGCCCTCCCAGGAACCCGGTAGCAGGGCGGCCGCAGCGTCTCGCGCCACCCAACCGTCCGCCGGCCGGCGGCCGTCGCTAAGTGGCCTGCGGGGGACGTGCCCCCACTGTGGGGCGGGCGCCCAGCCTGGTGTCTTCTCCGAGGCCCCGTGGCTGCTTTCCCCCCCCCCCCCGCAAGGGGAGAGCCGCGGAGGTGGGGACCGCCTCCTCGTGGGGACGTACACCCAGCTCTCCACGTCGGATTCCGGGGCTCTCTGTCCTGCCAGAAGGCCCAGCTGGCCTGCGGGTCCTTAGAGTGGCAAAAACATCCGAAAACTGAGATTGAGGGTCCGGTGGTTGTCTGCACTTTTGTGCTGGGCACCCCAGGGAGGCCCGGGGGCTGGCTGGACAACGCGGTCTGCTGGGCAGGGGGGGGGGTTTGGAGGAGCAACTGATGCCCTTTGCACTTTGGGTAGCAAGTGTCTGAGGTGTCTCTGAGCCCTGCGCCATGTCGGGGGTGGGGGGTGGGAGGTCGGGGGGGTGGAGGAGCAGGAGGAGGAGGAGGAGGAGGTGGGAAGGGCCGTGGCCTGCAGTCGTCTTCCCGGGGTGGCTTCTTCCACAGGCTGCTTGGCCTGGGCTCCCTGCACCTGGGCCTTTGGAGGACTGGCCCTGTGCTTGCCAACGCTTCCCCTGCAGGGACCCAGAGCTGGGAGGTTGCATCTCTCAGCCCTGGGTCGGGCAGAGCCCCAGCGGGCCATGCCCACAACCTCTCTCAGCACGGGTCCCCCAGAAGGCTCCTTTGGGACCAGGATTCTCTTGCGGGTGACTCTTTAAGGTCTGGCCCCTGGATGGAGGGGCACCAGGAGTAGAGGAGCAGGAAGGGGAAGGGGGTGGCCATGCGAGGGGACACTTTCAGGCCAAGTCCCAGCTTCAGCCTGATCCTCCTGGGAACCCCGGGGTGTACGTCACACCTCCTGGTTGTCCCGCTCTGAGACAAGGAGCCGGGCTTCGCATTCCCCCAGCAGCCAGTCGTGGGCTGAGGACACCTGGGGCGTTGGGAACTCCCTGGCTTCTCCTTGGCTTAACATCTGGAGCTGCTTGTGAATCGTGCCGCCACACACACCCGAGTGCAGGTGTCTTCTGCACAGACTGCGGGCCTCGCTCTTCTGAATGCCGCTAGCTCGCCACCCACCCACGGGTGAACCTGGTCAGGGTACTTTCTCTCGGGGGCAGACTCTGATCCTGGCGGGCTACCGGTGTTTCTGTTTGCTCGTTTCTTTCTTCCATTTCGGGAAAGGCTTCCTTACTGGGTGTGGAAATCTCCTATGCCTTTCCTCGCCTATTCTGTCAGCTTTAAAATTCTCTTTCAGTTGCCACCCTCACAGATGGATTAGGAAACTCTTTCCGGTGCACTCATTAGTGAAATGACCTCAATGAAGCTGGAATCCAATATCTAATGGCCGATTTTTAGCGAGTCCACACGCCAGGGTGGTCGGGGTCCAATGCAGCCCCGGCCAGGCCCAGGCCCCGGCCCCTTGGACTGGGCCACAGGAGGACACAGAGGAGGGTCCCGGCCGCCCCCGGTCGCGTTGCCGGCAGTTCTCCAAGGGCTTGGGCGTTTTCCAGAGGTAGGAGATGGAGGGGACTGATTTCTTCAGCGCCCCACAAACCACGCCACCCCACCCATGGGACACATCCCTAGAGAGAGAGAGAGACGCCCCATACACTCGCTCCCCTCCCCCATGCGCTGTGCCCCAGCCCGGGCCCGGGGGAATAGGCGGCAGCCCACCCACAGGGTGGGGGGCCCAGCTGAAAGGGGTTGTCGGGGAGGGCGGCCCCTGCCTGGGGTCAAAGGGCGGGCGATCCGCGCGTGCGCAATCGGCGGCGGAGGCGGCGGCGGCGGCGGCGGCGGCGGCGGCGGCGGCCACGAGCTGGGGGTGGGGGGCGGGTAGGTGAAGGAGGCCAGGCGAGGAGAGGAAGGGGGCTGGAAGGTCTCCACCTTGGCGAGTCCAGCCGTGGAGGCGCATCTTGTGTGAGTGTGAGTGTGTGTGTGTGTGTGTGTGTGTATAGAGAGACAGCCCCCCACCCCGGCCCACCGCTCCCTGCCCGCCCCGCCCCGCCCCGCCTGTCACCCCCGTCCCTCGGAGCCCGCCGGACCCGGCCGGTGAACTCAACAGGCCCGGCCCGGCGCGGGTCAGCGCCGGTGCGGGGCCTGGGGCGGGAGGAGGCGGCGGGGAAGCGCAGAGAGGCTCGGCTTCTTGAGCGGGGCAGGGGCGCCCTCCGCCGTCTAGGGCCACACCACCCTGAACGCGCCCGACCTCGTCTGGTCTCGGAAGCTAAGCAGGGTCGGGCCTGGTTAGTACTTGGATGGGAGACCGCCTGGGAATACCGGGTGCCGTAGGCTTCTTCTTTTTTTTTTTTTTTTTTTTTGCCTCTTGTTCTGTCCCCTCTCTGGGAGCGAGGCGGCGGCCCGGGGCGGGGGTCACCCCCACCCTCAGCGCCCGCCGCGGTGCCTGGCGCCCCAGCCCGCACCGTGGGGCCTCCTCTTGTCCCAAGCCGCGACACCGCCGTCACGCGGCAGCATGCGTGGCTTCTGGACTGTCAGGTCTCAGACCAAAGGTCTGCTCTGTGGGAACCGACACGCTGGAGGAAACCTTGAGAGTCTGAGAGGGGAGGGAGTTCCAGAAGAAGGCCAGGATGTCATTTTGAGGGAGTATGTGACCAGAACTCGTCCCGTTGCTTTTGGGGTTCTATGGGCTACACGTAGGAATCTTTGGTGGTGGCACCTGATGTTGGGGGATCCGGAGTCACACCCAGACCTGCTCCACAGGCCTCCTTTTACTTTTCTCTTCGGATTCATTATTTTTAAAAAGTGTCTCTTATCTCTATGATTGCATTTTCTTTTCTCTCTCTTTTCAAGCAGATGATGGGAGTCCAAGTATTAAGGTGACATGTGTTGCCCGTGCCCCCCTCCCCCCTGTGTTCTTATTCTACCTCTGATGTCGTTCCAGCGTATTGTGGGGGTACCAATGTTAAGGTCGGGTACGTTGCCCTCTCCCAGCCTCCCCCCTCGGGTCAGAGCCTCAAGTGCGCCCATCCCCCAGTCGGTGCGCACCCACCCCATTCCTAATGGAGGTGTATGCCCATCCCCTCCCCCCACCCGCCCGACACCCACCCGATGAAGGTGATTCCTCTGTGTCCACTTAGGTGTCCATCGGTTCGTACCCATTTGCTGGTGAGCGCGAGCACGTGGTGCTCGTGTGTCCATTCTTGGGCTACCTGGCTTACTGGAACGGGTTCCAGCTCTGGCCAGGAGAACCACGAGAGGTGCCCTCTCACCGCTGCTCCTCCTAGCTGAATAGCACTCCGTGGTGTCCACGCGCCACATTTCATTTACGCACTCGTGGGTCGATGGGCACTCGGGTCGCTTCCAGGTCTTTGCGATTGTGACTTGTGCCCTGACTCTAACCCTAACCCTTACCCAGCCCGTCTCCTCCTCGGCCCCTGCCTGACTGACTCCTTCCCGCCCGGCCTGTCACCTGTCACCGTCCTCTGCCCCTGCCTGACACGCTCCTCCCCGCCCGGGCCGTCACCGTCCTCGGCCCCTGCCTGACGGGGCTCCTCCGTCGCCTGGGCCTTCCAAGGGCTTGGTGTGGACGCTGGTTCCAGGACGCCCTCCCAGGAACCCGGTAGCAGGGCGGCCGCAGCGTCTCGCGCCACCCAACCGTCCGCCGGCCGGCGGCCGTCGCTAAGTGGCCTGCGGGGGACGTGCCCCCACTGTGGGGCGGGCGCCCAGCCTGGTGTCTTCTCCGAGGCCCCGTGGCTGCTTTCCCCCCCCCCCCGCAAGGGGAGAGCCGCGGAGGTGGGGACCGCCTCCTCGTGGGGACGTACACCCAGCTCTCCACGTCGGATTCCGGGGCTCTCTGTCCTGCCAGAAGGCCCAGCTGGCCTGCGGGTCCTTAGAGTGGCAAAAACATCCGAAAACTGAGATTGAGGGTCCGGTGGTTGTCTGCACTTTTGTGCTGGGCACCCCAGGGAGGCCCGGGGGCTGGCTGGACAACGCGGTCTGCTGGGCAGGGGGGGGGGTTTGGAGGAGCAACTGATGCCCTTTGCACTTTGGGTAGCAAGTGTCTGAGGTGTCTCTGAGCCCTGCGCCATGTCGGGGGTGGGGGGTGGGAGGTCGGGGGGGTGGAGGAGCAGGAGGAGGAGGAGGAGGAGGTGGGAAGGGCCGTGGCCTGCAGTCGTCTTCCCGGGGTGGCTTCTTCCACAGGCTGCTTGGCCTGGGCTCCCTGCACCTGGGCCTTTGGAGGACTGGCCCTGTGCTTGCCAACGCTTCCCCTGCAGGGACCCAGAGCTGGGAGGTTGCATCTCTCAGCCCTGGGTCGGGCAGAGCCCCAGCGGGCCATGCCCACAACCTCTCTCAGCACGGGTCCCCCAGAAGGCTCCTTTGGGACCAGGATTCTCTTGCGGGTGACTCTTTAAGGTCTGGCCCCTGGATGGAGGGGCACCAGGAGTAGAGGAGCAGGAAGGGGAAGGGGGTGGCCATGCGAGGGGACACTTTCAGGCCAAGTCCCAGCTTCAGCCTGATCCTCCTGGGAACCCCGGGGTGTACGTCACACCTCCTGGTTGTCCCGCTCTGAGACAAGGAGCCGGGCTTCGCATTCCCCCAGCAGCCAGTCGTGGGCTGAGGACACCTGGGGCGTTGGGAACTCCCTGGCTTCTCCTTGGCTTAACATCTGGAGCTGCTTGTGAATCGTGCCGCCACACACACCCGAGTGCAGGTGTCTTCTGCACAGACTGCGGGCCTCGCTCTTCTGAATGCCGCTAGCTCGCCACCCACCCACGGGTGAACCTGGTCAGGGTACTTTCTCTCGGGGGCAGACTCTGATCCTGGCGGGCTACCGGTGTTTCTGTTTGCTCGTTTCTTTCTTCCATTTCGGGAAAGGCTTCCTTACTGGGTGTGGAAATCTCCTATGCCTTTCCTCGCCTATTCTGTCAGCTTTAAAATTCTCTTTCAGTTGCCACCCTCACAGATGGATTAGGAAACTCTTTCCGGTGCACTCATTAGTGAAATGACCTCAATGAAGCTGGAATCCAATATCTAATGGCCGATTTTTAGCGAGTCCACACGCCAGGGTGGTCGGGGTCCAATGCAGCCCCGGCCAGGCCCAGGCCCCGGCCCCTTGGACTGGGCCACAGGAGGACACAGAGGAGGGTCCCGGCCGCCCCCGGTCGCGTTGCCGGCAGTTCTCCAAGGGCTTGGGCGTTTTCCAGAGGTAGGAGATGGAGGGGACTGATTTCTTCAGCGCCCCACAAACCACGCCACCCCACCCATGGGACACATCCCTAGAGAGAGAGAGAGACGCCCCATACACTCGCTCCCCTCCCCCATGCGCTGTGCCCCAGCCCGGGCCCGGGGGAATAGGCGGCAGCCCACCCACAGGGTGGGGGGCCCAGCTGAAAGGGGTTGTCGGGGAGGGCGGCCCCTGCCTGGGGTCAAAGGGCGGGCGATCCGCGCGTGCGCAATCGGCGGCGGAGGCGGCGGCGGCGGCGGCGGCGGCGGCGGCGGCGGCCACGAGCTGGGGGTGGGGGGCGGGTAGGTGAAGGAGGCCAGGCGAGGAGAGGAAGGGGGCTGGAAGGTCTCCACCTTGGCGAGTCCAGCCGTGGAGGCGCATCTTGTGTGAGTGTGAGTGTGTGTGTGTGTGTGTGTGTGTATAGAGAGACAGCCCCCCACCCCGGCCCACCGCTCCCTGCCCGCCCCGCCCCGCCCCGCCTGTCACCCCCGTCCCTCGGAGCCCGCCGGACCCGGCCGGTGAACTCAACAGGCCCGGCCCGGCGCGGGTCAGCGCCGGTGCGGGGCCTGGGGCGGGAGGAGGCGGCGGGGAAGCGCAGAGAGGCTCGGCTTCTTGAGCGGGGCAGGGGCGCCCTCCGCCGTCTAGGGCCACACCACCCTGAACGCGCCCGACCTCGTCTGGTCTCGGAAGCTAAGCAGGGTCGGGCCTGGTTAGTACTTGGATGGGAGACCGCCTGGGAATACCGGGTGCCGTAGGCTTCTTCTTTTTTTTTTTTTTTTTTTTTGCCTCTTGTTCTGTCCCCTCTCTGGGAGCGAGGCGGCGGCCCGGGGCGGGGGTCACCCCCACCCTCAGCGCCCGCCGCGGTGCCTGGCGCCCCAGCCCGCACCGTGGGGCCTCCTCTTGTCCCAAGCCGCGACACCGCCGTCACGCGGCAGCATGCGTGGCTTCTGGACTGTCAGGTCTCAGACCAAAGGTCTGCTCTGTGGGAACCGACACGCTGGAGGAAACCTTGAGAGTCTGAGAGGGGAGGGAGTTCCAGAAGAAGGCCAGGATGTCATTTTGAGGGAGTATGTGACCAGAACTCGTCCCGTTGCTTTTGGGGTTCTATGGGCTACACGTAGGAATCTTTGGTGGTGGCACCTGATGTTGGGGGATCCGGAGTCACACCCAGACCTGCTCCACAGGCCTCCTTTTACTTTTCTCTTCGGATTCATTATTTTTAAAAAGTGTCTCTTATCTCTATGATTGCATTTTCTTTTCTCTCTCTTTTCAAGCAGATGATGGGAGTCCAAGTATTAAGGTGACATGTGTTGCCCGTGCCCCCCTCCCCCCTGTGTTCTTATTCATTTACCTCTGATGTCGTTCCAGCGTATTGTGGGGGTACCAATGTTAAGGTCGGGTACGTTGCCCTCTCCCAGCCTCCCCCCTCGGGTCAGAGCCTCAAGTGCGCCCATCCCCCAGTCGGTGCGCACCCACCCCATTCCTAATGGAGGTGTATGCCCATCCCCTCCCCCCACCCGCCCGACACCCACCCGATGAAGGTGATTCCTCTGTGTCCACTTAGGTGTCCATCGGTTCGTACCCATTTGCTGGTGAGCGCGAGCACGTGGTGCTCGTGTGTCCATTCTTGGGCTACCTGGCTTACTGGAACGGGTTCCAGCTCTGGCCAGGAGAACCACGAGAGGTGCCCTCTCACCGCTGCTCCTCCTAGCTGAATAGCACTCCGTGGTGTCCACGCGCCACATTTCATTTACGCACTCGTGGGTCGATGGGCACTCGGGTCGCTTCCAGGTCTTTGCGATTGTGACTTGTGCCCTGACTCTAACCCTAACCCTTACCCAGCCCGTCTCCTCCTCGGCCCCTGCCTGACTGACTCCTTCCCGCCCGGCCTGTCACCTGTCACCGTCCTCTGCCCCTGCCTGACACGCTCCTCCCCGCCCGGGCCGTCACCGTCCTCGGCCCCTGCCTGACGGGGCTCCTCCGTCGCCTGGGCCTTCCAAGGGCTTGGTGTGGACGCTGGTTCCAGGACGCCCTCCCAGGAACCCGGTAGCAGGGCGGCCGCAGCGTCTCGCGCCACCCAACCGTCCGCCGGCCGGCGGCCGTCGCTAAGTGGCCTGCGGGGGACGTGCCCCCACTGTGGGGCGGGCGCCCAGCCTGGTGTCTTCTCCGAGGCCCCGTGGCTGCTTTCCCCCCCCCCGCAAGGGGAGAGCCGCGGAGGTGGGGACCGCCTCCTCGTGGGGACGTACACCCAGCTCTCCACGTCGGATTCCGGGGCTCTCTGTCCTGCCAGAAGGCCCAGCTGGCCTGCGGGTCCTTAGAGTGGC
>NW_027439026.1:0-48972 GCF_040939455.1 Microcebus murinus | reverse complement strand
TTGGCCTGGGCTCCCTGCACCTGGGCCTTTGGAGGACCGGCCCTGTGCTTGCCAACACTTCCTGCAGGGACCCAGAGCTGGGAGGTGGCATCTCTCAGCCCTGGGTCGGGCAGAGCCCCAGCGGGCCATGCCCACAACCTCTCTCAGCACCGGTCCCCCAGAAGGCTCCTTTGGGACCAGGATTCTCTTGCGGTGACTCTTTAAGGTCTGGCCCCTGGATGGAGGGGCACCAGGAGTAGAGGAGCAGGAAGGGGAAGGGGGTGGCCATGCGAGGGGACACTTTGAGGCCAAGTCCCAGCTTCAGCCTGATCCTCCTGGGAACCCCGCTCTGAGACAAGGAGCCGGGCTTCGCATTCCCACAGCAGCCAGTCGTGGGCTGAGGACACCTGGGGCGTTGGGAACTCCCTGGCTTCTCCTTGGTTTAACGTCTAGAGCTGCTTGTGAATCGCGCCGCCACACACACCCGAGCGCAGGTGTCTTCCGCACAGACTGCGGGCCTCGCTCTTCTGAATGCCGCTGGCTCGCCACCCACCCACGGGTGAACCTGGTCAGGGTGCTTTCTCTCAGGGGCAGACTCTTTTCCGGGCGGGCTACCGGTGTCTCTGTTTGCTCGTTTCTTTCTTCCATTTCGGGAAAGTCTTCCTTGCTGGGTGTGGAAATCTCCTATGCCTTCCCTCACCTATTCTGTCAGCTTTCAAATTCTCTTTCAGTTGCCACCCTCACAGATGGATTAGGAAACTCTTTCCGGTGCACTCATTAGTGAAATGACCTCCAGGAAGCTGGAATCCAATATCTAATGGCCGATTTTTAGCGAGTCCACACGCCAGGGTGGTCGGGGTCCAATGCAGCCCCGGCCAGGCCCAGGCCCCTTGGACTGGGCCACAGGAGGACACGGAGGAGGGTCCCGGCCCCCACGAAGCGGTGCCGGCAGTTCTCCACGGGCTTGGGCGTTTTCCAGAGGTAGGAGATGGAGGGGACTGATTTCTTCAGCGCCCCCCAAACCACGCCACCCCATCCCACCCATGGGACACATCCCCAGAGAGAGACGCCCCATACACTGGCTGTGCCCCAGCCCTGGCCCGGGGGAATAGGCGGCAGCCCACCCACAGGGCGAGGGGGGGGGCGCAGCTGAAAGGGGTTGTGGGGGAGGGCGGCCCCTGGCTGGGGTCAAAGGGCGAGCGTCCCGCGCGTGCGCAGTCAGCGGCAGGCAGCGACGCGCTGGGGGTGGGCAGCGGGTAGGTGAAGGAGGCCGGGCGAGGAGACGAGGGGGGCTGGGAGGGCTCCACCTTGGCGAGTCCAGCCGTGGAGGCGCATCTTGTGTGAGTGTGAGTGAGTGTGAGTGTGTGTGTGTGTGTATAGAGAGACAGCCCCCCGCCCCGCCCCGCCCCGCCCCGCCCATCACCCCCGTCCCTGGGAGCCCGCGGGACCCGGCCGGCGAACTCAACCGGCCCGGCCCGGCGCGGGGCCTGGGGCGGGAGGCGGCGGCGGGGAAGCCCAGAGAGGCTCGGCTTCTTGAGCGGGGCAGGGGCGCCCTCCGCCGCCGTCTAGGGCCACACCACCCTGAACGCCCCCGATCTCCTCTGGTCTCGGAAGCTAAGCAGGGTCGGGCCTGGTTAGTACTTGGATGGGAGACCGCCTGGGAATACCGGGTGCCACAGGCTGCTGCTTTTTTTTTTTTTTTTTTTTGCCTCTTTTCTGTCCCCTTTCTGGGAGCGTGGCGGCGGCCCGGGGTGGGGGTCACCCCCACCCTCAGCGCTCGCCCGCGGTGCCTGGCGCCCCAGCCCGCACCGTGGGGCCTCCTCTTGTCCCAAGCCGCGACACCGCCGCCACGCGGCAGCATGCGTGGCATCTGGACTGTCAGGTCTCAGACCAAAGGTCTGCTCTGTGGGAACCGACACGCTGGAGGAAACCTTGAGAGTCTGAGAGGGGAGGGAGTTCCAGAAGAAGGCCAGGATGTCATTTTGAGGGAGTATGTGACCAGAACTCGTCCCGTTGCTTTTGGGGTTCTATGGGCTACACGCAGGAATCTTTGGTGGTGGCACCTGATGTTGGGGGATCCGGAGTCACACCCAGACCTGCTCCACAGGCCTCCTTTTACTTTTCTCTTCGGATTCATTATTTTTAAAAAGTGTCTCTT
Organism: Microcebus murinus; assembly: GCF_040939455.1. Lineage (NCBI taxonomy): Eukaryota > Metazoa > Chordata > Mammalia > Primates > Cheirogaleidae > Microcebus > Microcebus murinus. The sequence continues at coordinate 46,835 of NW_027439026.1, read as the reverse complement.
ACCTCTATGATTGCATTTTCTTTTCTCTCTCTCTTCAAGCAGATGATGGGAGTACAAGTATTCAGGTGACATGTGTTGCCCGTGCCCCCCTCCCCCCTGTGTTCTTTTTTTTTTTTTTTTTTTGAGACAGAGTCTCGTTTTGCTGCCCAGGCTAGAGTGAGTGCCATGGCGTCAGCCTAGCTCACAGCAACCTCAATCTCCGGGCTCAAGCAATCCTGCTGCCTCAGCCTCCCGAGTAGTTGGGACTACAGGCATGCACCACCACGCCCGGCTGTGTTTTTCTATATATATTAGTTGGCCAATTAATTTCTTTCTATTTTTAGTAGAGACGGGGTCTCGCTCTTGCTCAGGCTGGTTTCGAACTCCTGACCTGGAGCAATCCGCCCGCCTCGGCCTCCCAGAGAGCTAGGATTACAGGCGTGAGCCACCGCGCCCGGCCCCCCCTGTGTTCTTATTCATATACCTCTCAGGTTGTTCCAGCGTATTGTGGGGGTACCAATGTTAAGGTCGGGTGCCTTGCCCTCTCCAAGCCTCCCCCCTCGGGTCAGAGCTTCAAGTGCGCCCATCCCCCAGTCGGTGCGCACCCACCCCATGCCTAATGGATGTGTATGCCCCTCCCCTCCCCCCACCCGCCCGACACCCACCCGATGAAGGTGATTCCTCTCTGTCCACTTAGGCGTCCATCCGTTCGTACCAATTTGCTGGTGAGCGCGCTCACGTGGTGCTCGTGTGTCCATTCTTGGGATACCTGGCTTACTGGAACGGGTCCCAGCTCTGGCCAGGAGAACACGAGAGGCGCCCTCTCACCGCTGCTCCTCACAGCCGAATGGCACTCCGTGGTGTCCACGCGCCACATTTTATTCATGCACTCCTGGATGGATGGGCACTCGGGTCGCTTCCACGTCTTTGCGATTGTGAATTGTGCCCTAACTGTAACCCTAACCCTTACCCAGCCCGTCTCCTCTGCCCCTGCCTGACGCACTCCTCCCCGGCCAGGCCCGTCACTGTCCTGGGCCCCCGCCTGTCCGGCTCCTCCCCGCCCGGCCTGTCACCGTCCTCTGCCCCTGCCTGACATGGTCCTTCCCGCCCGCCCGGCCTCTCACCGTCCTCGGCCCCTGCCTGACCGGCTCCTCCGTCGCCTGGGCCTTCCAAGGGCTTGGTGTGGACGCTGCTTCCAGGAAGCCCTCCAGGAACCCGGCAGCAGGGTGGCCGCAGCAGTCTCCAGCAGCCGTCCCTAAGTCGCTTGAGTGCGGGGGACGTGCCCCCGCTGTGCCGCGGGGGCCCAGCCTGGTGTCTTCCCTGAGGCCCTGGGGCTGCCGGCTGGGCTGCCGCTCCCCACAAGGGGAGAGCCGCGGAGGTGGGGACCGCCTCCTGATGGGGACGTACACGCAGCTCTCCACGTCGGATTCCGGGGCTCTCTGTCCTGCCCGAAGGCCCAGCTGGCCTGCGGGTCCTTAGAGTGGCAAAAACATCCGAAAACTGAGATTGAGGGTCCGGTGGGTGTCTGCACTTTTGTGCTGGGCACCCCAGGGAGGCCCGGGGGCTGGCTGGACAACGTGGTCTGCTGGGCGGGGGGGTTGGAGGAGCAACTGATGCCCTTTGCACTTTGGGTAGCAAGAGTCTGAGGTGTCTCTGAGCCCTGTGCCCTGTGGGGGGGGCAGGGGGAGGAGGAGGAGGAGGTGGGAAGGGCCGGGGCCTGCAGTCCTGTTCCCGGGGTGGCACGGCAAGTGGCTTCTTCCACAGGCTGCTTGGCCTGGGCTCCCTGCACCTGGGCCTTTGGAGGACCGGCCCTGTGCTTGCCAACACTTCCTGCAGGGACCCAGAGCTGGGAGGTGGCATCTCTCAGCCCTGGGTCGGGCAGAGCCCCAGCGGGCCATGCCCACAACCTCTCTCAGCACCGGTCCCCCAGAAGGCTCCTTTGGGACCAGGATTCTCTTGCGGTGACTCTTTAAGGTCTGGCCCCTGGATGGAGGGGCACCAGGAGTAGAGGAGCAGGAAGGGGAAGGGGGTGGCCATGCGAGGGGACACTTTGAGGCCAAGTCCCAGCTTCAGCCTGATCCTCCTGGGAACCCCGCTCTGAGACAAGGAGCCGGGCTTCGCATTCCCACAGCAGCCAGTCGTGGGCTGAGGACACCTGGGGCGTTGGGAACTCCCTGGCTTCTCCTTGGTTTAACGTCTAGAGCTGCTTGTGAATCGCGCCGCCACACACACCCGAGCGCAGGTGTCTTCCGCACAGACTGCGGGCCTCGCTCTTCTGAATGCCGCTAGCTCGCCACCCACCCACGGGTGAACCTGGTCAGGGTGCTTTCTCTCAGGGGCAGACTCTTTTCCGGGCGGGCTACCGGTGTCTCTGTTTGCTCGTTTCTTGCTTCCATTTCGGGAAAGTCTTCCTTGCTGGGTGTGGAAATCTCCTATGCCTTCCCTCGCCTATTCTGTCAGCTTTCAAATTCTCTTTCAGTTGCCACCCTCACAGATGGATTAGGAAACTCTTTCCGGTGCACTCATTAGTGAAATGACCTCCAGGAAGCTGGAATCCAATATCTAATGGCCGATTTTTAGCGAGTCCACACGCCAGGGTGGTCGGGGTCCAATGCAGCCCCGGCCAGGCCCAGGCCCCTTGGACTGGGCCACAGGAGGACACGGAGGAGGGTCCCGGCCCCCACGAAGCGGTGCCGGCAGTTCTCCACGGGCTTGGGCGTTTTCCAGAGGTAGGAGATGGAGGGGACTGATTTCTTCAGCGCCCCCCAAACCACGCCACCCCACCCCACCCATGGGACACATCCCCAGAGAGAGACGCCCCATACACTGGCTGTGCCCCAGCCCTGGCCCCGGGGAATAGGCGGCAGCCCACCCACAGGGCGAGGGGGGGGGCGCAGCTGAAAGGGGTTGTGGGGGAGGGCGGCCCCTGGCTGGGGTCAAAGGGCGAGCGTCCCGCGGCGTGCGCAGTCAGCGGCAGGCAGCGACGCGCTGGGGGTGGGCAGCGGGTAGGTGAAGGAGGCCGGGCGAGGAGACGAGGGGGGCTGGGAGGGCTCCACCTTGGCGAGTCCAGCCGTGGAGGCGCATCTTGTGTGAGTGTGAGTGAGTGTGAGTGTGTGTGTGTGTGTAGAGAGAGACAGCCCCCCGCCCCGCCCCGCCCCGCCCATCACCCCCGTCCCTGGGAGCCCGCGGGACCCGGCCGGCGAACTCAACCGGCCCGGCCCGGCGCGGGGCCTGGGGCGGGAGGCGGCGGCGGGGAAGCCCAGAGAGGCTCGGCTTCTCGAGCGGGGCAGGGGCGCCCTCCGCCGCCGTCTAGGGCCACACCACCCTGAACGCCCCCGATCTCGTCTGGTCTCGGAAGCTAAGCAGGGTCGGGCCTGGTTAGTACTTGGATGGGAGACCGCCTGGGAATACCGGGTGCCACAGGCTGCTGCTTTTTTTTTTTTTTTTTTTTTTTTTTTTGCCTCTTGTTCTGTCCCCTTTCTGGGAGCGTGGCGGCGGCCCGCGGTGGGGTTCACCCCCACCCTCAGCGCCCGCCCGCGTTGCCTGGCGCCCCAGCCCGCACCGTGGGGCCTCCTCTTGTCCCAAGCCGCGACACCGCCGCCACGCGGCAGCATGCGTGGCATCTGGACTGTCAGGTCTCAGACCAAAGGTCTGCTCTGTGGGAACCGACACGCTGGAGGAAACCTTGAGAGTCTGAGAGGGGAGGGAGTTCCAGAAGAAGGCCAGGATGTCATTTTGAGGGAGCATGTGACCAGAACTCGTCCCGTTGCTTTTGGGGTTCTATGGGCTACACGCAGGAATCTTTGGTGGTGGCACCTGATGTTGGGGGATCCGGAGTCACACCCAGACCTGCTCCACAGGCCTCCTTTTACTTTTCTCTTCGGATTCATTATTTTTAAAAAGTGTCTCTTACCTCTATGATTGCATTTTCTTTTCTCTCTCTCTTCAAGCAGATGATGGGAGTACAAGTATTCAGGTGACATGTGTTGCCCGTGCCCCCCTCCCCCCTGTGTTCTTTTTTTTTTTTTTTTTTTTGAGACAGAGTCTCGTTTTGCTGCCCAGGCTAGAGTGAGTGCCATGGCGTCAGCCTAGCTCACAGCAACCTCAATCTCCGGGCTCAAGCAATCCTGCTGCCTCAGCCTCCCGAGTAGTTGGGACTACAGGCATGCACCACCACGCCCGGCTGTGTTTTTCTATATATATTAGTTGGCCAATTAATTTCTTTCTATTTTTAGTAGAGACGGGGTCTCGCTCTTGCTCAGGCTGGTTTCGAACTCCTGACCTGGAGCAATCCGCCCGCCTCGGCCTCCCAGAGAGCTAGGATTACAGGCGTGAGCCACCGCGCCCGGCCCCCCCTGTGTTCTTATTCTTATACCTCTCAGGTTGTTCCAGCGTATTGTGGGGGTACCAATGTTAAGGTCGGGTGCCTTGCCCTCTCCAAGCCTCCCCCCTCGGGTCAGAGCTTCAAGTGCGCCCATCCCCCAGTCGGTGCGCACCCACCCCATGCCTAATGGATGTGTATGCCCCTCCCCTCCCCCCACCCGCCCGACACCCACCCGATGAAGGTGATTCCTCTCTGTCCACTTAGGCGTCCATCCGTTCGTACCAATTTGCTGGTGAGCGCGCTCACGTGGTGCTCGTGTGTCCATTCTTGGGATACCTGGCTTACTGGAACGGGTACCAGCTCTGGCCAGGAGAACACGAGAGGCGCCCTCTCACCGCTGCTCCTCACAGCCGAATGGCACTCCGTGGTGTCCACGCGCCACATTTTATTCATGCACTCCTGGATGGATGGGCACTCGGGTCGCTTCCACGTCTTTGCGATTGTGAATTGTGCCCTAACTGTAACCCTAACCCTTACCCAGCCCGTCTCCTCTGCCCCTGCCTGACGCACTCCTCCCCGGCCAGGCCCGTCACTGTCCTGGGCCCCCGACTGACCGGCTCCTCCCCGCCCGGCCTGTCACCGTCCTCTGCCCCTGCCTGACATGCTCCTTCCCGCCCACCCGGCCTCTCACCGTCCTCGGCCCCTGCCTGACCGGCTCCTCCGTCGCCTCGGCCTTCCAAGGGCTTGGTGTGGACGCTGCTTCCAGGAAGCCCTCCAGGAACCCGGCAGCAGGGTGGCCGCAGCAGTCTCCAGCAGCCGTCCCTAAGTCGCTTGAGTGCGGGGGACGTGCCCCCGCTGTGCCGCGGGGGCCCAGCCTGGTGTCTTCCCTGAGGCCCTGGGGCTGCCGGCTGGGCTGCCGCTCCCCACAAGGGGAGAGCCGCGGAGGTGGGGACCGCCTCCTGATGGGGACGTACACGCAGCTCTCCACGTCGGATTCCGGGGCTCTCTGTCCTGCCCGAAGGCCCAGCTGGCCTGCGGGTCCTTAGAGTGGCAAAAACATCCGAAAACTGAGATTGAGGGTCCGGTGGGTGTCTGCACTTTTGTGCTGGGCACCCCAGGGAGGCCCGGGGGCTGGCTGGACAACGTGGTCTGCTGGGCGGGGGGGTTGGAGGAGCAACTGATGCCCTTTGCACTTTGGGTAGCAAGAGTCTGAGGTGTCTCTGAGCCCTGTGCCCTGGGGGGGGGGGCGGGGGGGAGGAGGAGGAGGAGGAGGAGGAGGAGGTGGGAAGGGCCGGGGCCTGCAGTCCTGTTCCCGGCGTGGCACGGCAAGTGGCTTCTTCCACAGGCTGCTTGGCCTGGGCTCCCTGCACCTGGGCCTTTGGAGGACCGGCCCTGTGCTTGCCAACACTTCCTGCAGGGACCCAGAGCTGGGAGGTGGCATCTCTCAGCCCTGGGTCGGGCAGAGCCCCAGCGGGCCATGCCCACAACCTCTCTCAGCACCGGTCCCCCAGAAGGCTCCTTTGGGACCAGGATTCTCTTGCGGTGACTCTTTAAGGTCTGGCCCCTGGATGGAGGGGCACCAGGAGTAGAGGAGCAGGAAGGGGAAGGGGGTGGCCATGCGAGGGGACACTTTGAGGCCAAGTCCCAGCTTCAGCCTGATCCTCCTGGGAACCCCGCTCTGAGACAAGGAGCCGGGCTTCGCATTCCCACAGCAGCCAGTCGTGGGCTGAGGACACCTGGGGCGTTGGGAACTCCCTGGCTTCTCCTTGGTTTAACGTCTAGAGCTGCTTGTGAATCGCGCCGCCACACACACCCGAGCGCAGGTGTCTTCCGCACAGACTGCGGGCCTCGCTCTTCTGAATGCCGCTAGCTCACCACCCACCCACGGGTGAACCTGGTCAGGGTGCTTTCTCTCAGGGGCAGACTCTTTTCCGGGCGGGCTACCGGTGTCTCTGTTTGCTCGTTTCTTTCTTCCATTTCGGGAAAGTCTTCCTTGCTGGGTGTGGAAATCTCCTATGCCTTCCCTCACCTATTCTGTCAGCTTTCAAATTCTCTTTCAGTTGCCACCCTCACAGATGGATTAGGAAACTCTTTCCGGTGCACTCATTAGTGAAATGACCTCCAGGAAGCTGGAATCCAATATCTAATGGCCGATTTTTAGCGAGTCCACACGCCAGGGTGGTCGGGGTCCAATGCAGCCCCGGCCAGGCCCAGGCCCCTTGGACTGGGCCACAGGAGGACACGGAGGAGGGTCCCGGCCCCCACGAAGCGGTGCCGGCAGTTCTCCACGGGCTTGGGCGTTTTCCAGAGGTAGGAGATGGAGGGGACTGATTTCTTCAGCGCCCCCCAAACCACGCCACCCCATCCCACCCATGGGACACATCCCCAGAGAGAGACGCCCCATACACTGGCTGTGCCCCAGCCCTGGCCCGGGGGAATAGGCGGCAGCCCACCCACAGGGCGAGGGGGGGGGCACAGCTGAAAGGGGTTGTGGGGGAGGGCGGCCCCTGGCTGGGGTCAAAGGGCGAGCGTCCCGCGCGTGCGCAGTCAGCGGCAGGCAGCGACGCCCTGGGGGTGGGCAGCGGGTAGGTGAAGGAGGCCGGGCGAGGAGACGAGGGGGGCTGGGAGGGCTCCACCTTGGCGAGTCCAGCCGTGGAGGCGCATCTTGTGTGAGTGTGAGTGAGTGTGAGTGTGTGTGTGTGTGTAGAGAGAGACAGCCCCCCGCCCCGCCCCGCCCCGCCCCGCCCCGCCCATCACCCCCGTCCCTGGGAGCCCGCGGGACCCGGCCGGCGAACTCAACCGGCCCGGCCCGGCGCGGGGCCTGGGGCGGGAGGCGGCGGCGGGGAAGCCCAGAGAGGCTCGGCTTCTCGAGCGGGGCAGGGGCGCCCTCCGCCGCCGTCTAGGGCCACACCACCCTGAACGCCCCCGATCTCGTCTGGTCTCGGAAGCTAAGCAGGGTCGGGCCTGGTTAGTACTTGGATGGGAGACCGCCTGGGAATACCGGGTGCCACAGGCTGCTGCTTTTTTTTTTTTTTTTTTTTTTTTTTTTTGCCTCTTGTTCTGTCCCCTTTCTGGGAGCGTGGCGGCGGCCCGCGGTGGGGGTCACCCCCACCCTCAGCGCCCGCCCGCGTTGCCTGGCGCCCCAGCCCGCACCGTGGGGCCTCCTCTTGTCCCAAGCCGCGACACCGCCGCCACGCGGCAGCATGCGTGGCATCTGGACTGTCAGGTCTCAGACCAAAGGTCTGCTCTGTGGGAACCGACACGCTGGAGGAAACCTTGAGAGTCTGAGAGGGGAGGGAGTTCCAGAAGAAGGCCAGGATGTCATTTTGAGGGAGCATGTGACCAGAACTCGTCCCGTTGCTTTTGGGGTTCTATGGGCTACACGCAGGAATCTTTGGTGGTGGCACCTGATGTTGGGGGATCCGGAGTCACACCCAGACCTGCTCCACAGGCCTCCTTTTACTTTTCTCTTCGGATTCATTATTTTTAAAAAGTGTCTCTTACCTCTATGATTGCATTTTCTTTTCTCTCTCTCTTCAAGCAGATGATGGGAGTACAAGTATTCAGGTGACATGTGTTGCCCGTGCCCCCCTCCCCCCTGTGTTCTTTTTTTTTTTTTTTTTTTTGAGACAGAGTCTCGTTTTGCTGCCCAGGCTAGAGTGAGTGCCATGGCGTCAGCCTAGCTCACAGCAACCTCAATCTCCGGGCTCAAGCAATCCTGCTGCCTCAGCCTCCCGAGTAGTTGGGACTACAGGCATGCACCACCACGCCCGGCTGTGTTTTTCTATATATATTAGTTGGCCAATTAATTTCTTTCTATTTTTAGTAGAGACGGGGTCTCGCTCTTGCTCAGGCTGGTTTCGAACTCCTGACCTGGAGCAATCCGCCCGCCTCGGCCTCCCAGAGAGCTAGGATTACAGGCGTGAGCCACCGCGCCCGGCCCCCCCTGTGTTCTTATTCTTATACCTCTCAGGTTGTTCCAGCGTATTGTGGGGGTACCAATGTTAAGGTCGGGTGCCTTGCCCTCTCCAAGCCTCCCCCCTCGGGTCAGAGCTTCAAGTGCGCCCATCCCCCAGTCGGTGCGCACCCACCCCATGCCTAATGGATGTGTATGCCCCTCCCCTCCCCCCACCCGCCCGACACCCACCCGATGAAGGTGATTCCTCTCTGTCCACTTAGGCGTCCATCCGTTCGTACCAATTTGCTGGTGAGCGCGCTCACGTGGTGCTCGTGTGTCCATTCTTGGGATACCTGGCTTACTGGAACGGGTACCAGCTCTGGCCAGGAGAACACGAGAGGCGCCCTCTCACCGCTGCTCCTCACAGCCGAATGGCACTCCGTGGTGTCCACGCGCCACATTTTATTCATGCACTCCTGGATGGATGGGCACTCGGGTCGCTTCCACGTCTTTGCGATTGTGAATTGTGCCCTAACTGTAACCCTAACCCTTACCCAGCCCGTCTCCTCTGCCCCTGCCTGACGCACTCCTCCCCGGCCAGGCCCGTCACTGTCCTGGGCCCCCGACTGACCGGCTCCTCCCCGCCCGGCCTGTCACCGTCCTCTGCCCCTGCCTGACATGCTCCTTCCCGCCCACCCGGCCTCTCACCGTCCTCGGCCCCTGCCTGACCGGCTCCTCCGTCGCCTGGGCCTTCCAAGGGCTTGGTGTGGACGCTGCTTCCAGGAAGCCCTCCAGGAACCCGGCAGCAGGGTGGCCGCAGCAGTCTCCAGCAGCCGTCCCTAAGTCGCTTGAGTGCGGGGGACGTGCCCCCGCTGTGCCGCGGGGGCCCAGCCTGGTGTCTTCCCTGAGGCCCTGGGGCTGCCGGCTGGGCTGCCGCTCCCCACAAGGGGAGAGCCGCGGAGGTGGGGACCGCCTCCTGATGGGGACGTACACGCAGCTCTCCACGTCGGATTCCGGGGCTCTCTGTCCTGCCCGAAGGCCCAGCTGGCCTGCGGGTCCTTAGAGTGGCAAAAACATCCGAAAACTGAGATTGAGGGTCCGGTGGGTGTCTGCACTTTTGTGCTGGGCACCCCAGGGAGGCCCGGGGGCTGGCTGGACAACGTGGTCTGCTGGGCGGGGGGGTTGGAGGAGCAACTGATGCCCTTTGCACTTTGGGTAGGAAGAGTCTGAGGTGTCTCTGAGCCCTGTGCCCTGGGGGGGGGGGCGGGGGGGAGGAGGAGGAGGAGGAGGAGGAGGAGGTGGGAAGGGCCGGGGCCTGCAGTCCTGTTCCCGGCGTGGCACGGCAAGTGGCTTCTTCCACAGGCTGCTTGGCCTGGGCTCCCTGCACCTGGGCCTTTGGAGGACCGGCCCTGTGCTTGCCAACACTTCCTGCAGGGACCCAGAGCTGGGAGGTGGCATCTCTCAGCCCTGGGTCGGGCAGAGCCCCAGCGGGCCATGCCCACAACCTCTCTCAGCACCGGTCCCCCAGAAGGCTCCTTTGGGACCAGGATTCTCTTGCGGTGACTCTTTAAGGTCTGGCCCCTGGATGGAGGGGCACCAGGAGTAGAGGAGCAGGAAGGGGAAGGGGGTGGCCATGCGAGGGGACACTTTGAGGCCAAGTCCCAGCTTCAGCCTGATCCTCCTGGGAACCCCGCTCTGAGACAAGGAGCCGGGCTTCGCATTCCCACAGCAGCCAGTCGTGGGCTGAGGACACCTGGGGCGTTGGGAACTCCCTGGCTTCTCCTTGGTTTAACGTCTAGAGCTGCTTGTGAATCGCGCCGCCACACACACCCGAGCGCAGGTGTCTTCCGCACAGACTGCGGGCCTCGCTCTTCTGAATGCCGCTAGCTCACCACCCACCCACGGGTGAACCTGGTCAGGGTGCTTTCTCTCAGGGGCAGACTCTTTTCCGGGCGGGCTACCGGTGTCTCTGTTTGCTCGTTTCTTTCTTCCATTTCGGGAAAGTCTTCCTTGCTGGGTGTGGAAATCTCCTATGCCTTCCCTCACCTATTCTGTCAGCTTTCAAATTCTCTTTCAGTTGCCACCCTCACAGATGGATTAGGAAACTCTTTCCGGTGCACTCATTAGTGAAATGACCTCCAGGAAGCTGGAATCCAATATCTAATGGCCGATTTTTAGCGAGTCCACACGCCAGGGTGGTCGGGGTCCAATGCAGCCCCGGCCAGGCCCAGGCCCCTTGGACTGGGCCACAGGAGGACACGGAGGAGGGTCCCGGCCCCCACGAAGCGGTGCCGGCAGTTCTCCACGGGCTTGGGCGTTTTCCAGAGGTAGGAGATGGAGGGGACTGATTTCTTCAGCGCCCCCCAAACCACGCCACCCCATCCCACCCATGGGACACATCCCCAGAGAGAGACGCCCCATACACTGGCTGTGCCCCAGCCCTGGCCCGGGGGAATAGGCGGCAGCCCACCCACAGGGCGAGGGGGGGGGCACAGCTGAAAGGGGTTGTGGGGGAGGGCGGCCCCTGGCTGGGGTCAAAGGGCGAGCGTCCCGCGCGTGCGCAGTCAGCGGCAGGCAGCGACGCCCTGGGGGTGGGCAGCGGGTAGGTGAAGGAGGCCGGGCGAGGAGACGAGGGGGGCTGGGAGGGCTCCACCTTGGCGAGTCCAGCCGTGGAGGCGCATCTTGTGTGAGTGTGAGTGAGTGTGAGTGTGTGTGTGTGTGTGTGTATAGAGAGACAGCCCCCCGCCCCGCCCCGCCCCGCCCCGCCCATCACCCCCGTCCCTGGGAGCCCGCGGGACCCGGCCGGCGAACTCAACCGGCCCGGCCCGGCGCGGGGCCTGGGGCGGGAGGCGGCGGCGGGGAAGCCCAGAGAGGCTCGGCTTCTTGAGCGGGGCAGGGGCGCCCTCCGCCGCCGTCTAGGGCCACACCACCCTGAACGCCCCCGATCTCCTCTGGTCTCGGAAGCTAAGCAGGGTCGGGCCTGGTTAGTACTTGGATGGGAGACCGCCTGGGAATACCGGGTGCCACAGGCTGCTGCTTTTTTTTTTTTTTTTTTTGCCTCTTTTCTGTCCCCTTTCTGGGAGCGTGGCGGCGGCCCGGGGTGGGGGTCACCCCCACCCTCAGCGCTCGCCCGCGGTGCCTGGCGCCCCAGCCCGCACCGTGGGGCCTCCTCTTGTCCCAAGCCGCGACACCGCCGCCACGCGGCAGCATGCGTGGCATCTGGACTGTCAGGTCTCAGACCAAAGGTCTGCTCTGTGGGAACCGACACGCTGGAGGAAACCTTGAGAGTCTGAGAGGGGAGGGAGTTCCAGAAGAAGGCCAGGATGTCATTTTGAGGGAGTATGTGACCAGAACTCGTCCCGTTGCTTTTGGGGTTCTATGGGCTACACGCAGGAATCTTTGGTGGTGGCACCTGATGTTGGGGGATCCGGAGTCACACCCAGACCTGCTCCACAGGCCTCCTTTTACTTTTCTCTTCGGATTCATTATTTTTAAAAAGTGTCTCTTACCTCTATGATTGCATTTTCTTTTCTCTCTCTCTTCAAGCAGATGATGGGAGTACAAGTATTCAGGTGACATGTGTTGCCCGTGCCCCCCTCCCCCCTGTGTTCTTTTTTTTTTTTTTTTTTTGAGACAGAGTCTCGTTTTGCTGCCCAGGCTAGAGTGAGTGCCATGGCGTCAGCCTAGCTCACAGCAACCTCAATCTCCGGGCTCAAGCAATCCTGCTGCCTCAGCCTCCCGAGTAGTTGGGACTACAGGCATGCACCACCACGCCCGGCTGTGTTTTTCTATATATATTAGTTGGCCAATTAATTTCTTTCTATTTTTAGTAGAGACGGGGTCTCGCTCTTGCTCAGGCTGGTTTCGAACTCCTGACCTGGAGCAATCCGCCCGCCTCGGCCTCCCAGAGAGCTAGGATTACAGGCGTGAGCCACCGCGCCCGGCCCCCCCTGTGTTCTTATTCATATACCTCTCAGGTTGTTCCAGCGTATTGTGGGGGTACCAATGTTAAGGTCGGGTGCCTTGCCCTCTCCAAGCCTCCCCCCTCGGGTCAGAGCTTCAAGTGCGCCCATCCCCCAGTCGGTGCGCACCCACCCCATGCCTAATGGATGTGTATGCCCCTCCCCTCCCCCCACCCGCCCGACACCCACCCGATGAAGGTGATTCCTCTCTGTCCACTTAGGCGTCCATCCGTTCGTACCAATTTGCTGGTGAGCGCGCTCACGTGGTGCTCGTGTGTCCATTCTTGGGATACCTGGCTTACTGGAACGGGTACCAGCTCTGGCCAGGAGAACACGAGAGGCGCCCTCTCACCGCTGCTCCTCACAGCCGAATGGCACTCCGTGGTGTCCACGCGCCACATTTTATTCATGCACTCCTGGATGGATGGGCACTCGGGTCGCTTCCACGTCTTTGCGATTGTGAATTGTGCCCTAACTGTAACCCTAACCCTTACCCAGCCCGTCTCCTCTGCCCCTGCCTGACGCACTCCTCCCCGGCCAGGCCCGTCACTGTCCTGGGCCCCCGCCTGTCCGGCTCCTCCCCGCCCGGCCTGTCACCGTCCTCTGCCCCTGCCTGACATGGTCCTTCCCGCCCGCCCGGCCTCTCACCGTCCTCGGCCCCTGCCTGACCGGCTCCTCCGTCGCCTGGGCCTTCCAAGGGCTTGGTGTGGACGCTGCTTCCAGGAAGCCCTCCAGGAACCCGGCAGCAGGGTGGCCGCAGCAGTCTCCAGCAGCCGTCCCTAAGTCGCTTGAGTGCGGGGGACGTGCCCCCGCTGTGCCGCGGGGGCCCAGCCTGGTGTCTTCCCTGAGGCCCTGGGGCTGCCGGCTGGGCTGCCGCTCCCCACAAGGGGAGAGCCGCGGAGGTGGGGACCGCCTCCTGATGGGGACGTACACGCAGCTCTCCACGTCGGATTCCGGGGCTCTCTGTCCTGCCCGAAGGCCCAGCTGGCCTGCGGGTCCTTAGAGTGGCAAAAACATCCGAAAACTGAGATTGAGGGTCCGGTGGGTGTCTGCACTTTTGTGCTGGGCACCCCAGGGAGGCCCGGGGGCTGGCTGGACAACGTGGTCTGCTGGGCGGGGGGGTTGGAGGAGCAACTGATGCCCTTTGCACTTTGGGTAGCAAGAGTCTGAGGTGTCTCTGAGCCCTGTGCCCTGTGGGGGGGGCAGGGGGAGGAGGAGGAGGAGGTGGGAAGGGCCGGGGCCTGCAGTCCTGTTCCCGGGGTGGCACGGCAAGTGGCTTCTTCCACAGGCTGCTTGGCCTGGGCTCCCTGCACCTGGGCCTTTGGAGGACCGGCCCTGTACTTGCCAACACTTCCTGCAGGGACCCAGAGCTGGGAGGTGGCATCTCTCAGCCCTGGGTCGGGCAGAGCCCCAGCGGGCCATGCCCACAACCTCTCTCAGCACCGGTCCCCCAGAAGGCTCCTTTGGGACCAGGATTCTCTTGCGGTGACTCTTTAAGGTCTGGCCCCTGGATGGAGGGGCACCAGGAGTAGAGGAGCAGGAAGGGGAAGGGGGTGGCCATGCGAGGGGACACTTTGAGGCCAAGTCCCAGCTTCAGCCTGATCCTCCTGGGAACCCTGCTCTGAGACAAGGAGCCGGGCTTCGCATTCCCACAGCAGCCAGTCGTGGGCTGAGGACACCTGGGGCGTTGGGAACTCCCTGGCTTCTCCTTGGTTTAACGTCTAGAGCTGCTTGTGAATCGCGCCGCCACACACACCCGAGCGCAGGTGTCTTCCGCACAGACTGCGGGCCTCGCTCTTCTGAATGCCGCTAGCTCGCCACCCACCCACGGGTGAACCTGGTCAGGGTGCTTTCTCTCAGGGGCAGACTCTTTTCCGGGCGGGCTACCGGTGTCTCTGTTTGCTCGTTTCTTGCTTCCATTTCGGGAAAGTCTTCCTTGCTGGGTGTGGAAATCTCCTATGCCTTCCCTCGCCTATTCTGTCAGCTTTCAAATTCTCTTTCAGTTGCCACCCTCACAGATGGATTAGGAAACTCTTTCCGGTGCACTCATTAGTGAAATGACCTCCAGGAAGCTGGAATCCAATATCTAATGGCCGATTTTTAGCGAGTCCACACGCCAGGGTGGTCGGGGTCCAATGCAGCCCCGGCCAGGCCCAGGCCCCTTGGACTGGGCCACAGGAGGACACGGAGGAGGGTCCCGGCCCCCACGAAGCGGTGCCGGCAGTTCTCCACGGGCTTGGGCGTTTTCCAGAGGTAGGAGATGGAGGGGACTGATTTCTTCAGCGCCCCCCAAACCACGCCACCCCACCCCACCCATGGGACACATCCCCAGAGAGAGACGCCCCATACACTGGCTGTGCCCCAGCCCTGGCCCCGGGGAATAGGCGGCAGCCCACCCACAGGGCGAGGGGGGGGGCGCAGCTGAAAGGGGTTGTGGGGGAGGGCGGCCCCTGGCTGGGGTCAAAGGGCGAGCGTCCCGCGGCGTGCGCAGTCAGCGGCAGGCAGCGACGCGCTGGGGGTGGGCAGCGGGTAGGTGAAGGAGGCCGGGCGAGGAGACGAGGGGGGCTGGGAGGGCTCCACCTTGGCGAGTCCAGCCGTGGAGGCGCATCTTGTGTGAGTGTGAGTGAGTGTGAGTGTGTGTGTGTGTGTATAGAGAGACAGCCCCCCGCCCCGCCCCGCCCCGCCCATCACCCCCGTCCCTGGGAGCCCGCGGGACCCGGCCGGCGAACTCAACCGGCCCGGCCCGGCGCGGGGCCTGGGGCGGGAGGCGGCGGCGGGGAAGCCCAGAGAGGCTCGGCTTCTCGAGCGGGGCAGGGGCGCCCTCCGCCGCCGTCTAGGGCCACACCACCCTGAACGCCCCCGATCTCGTCTGGTCTCGGAAGCTAAGCAGGGTCGGGCCTGGTTAGTACTTGGATGGGAGACCGCCTGGGAATACCGGGTGCCACAGGCTGCTGCTTTTTTTTTTTTTTTTTTTTTTTTTTTGCCTCTTGTTCTGTCCCCTTTCTGGGAGCGTGGCGGCGGCCCGCGGTGGGGGTCACCCCCACCCTCAGCGCCCGCCCGCGTTGCCTGGCGCCCCAGCCCGCACCGTGGGGCCTCCTCTTGTCCCAAGCCGCGACACCGCCGCCACGCGGCAGCATGCGTGGCATCTGGACTGTCAGGTCTCAGACCAAAGGTCTGCTCTGTGGGAACCGACACGCTGGAGGAAACCTTGAGAGTCTGAGAGGGGAGGGAGTTCCAGAAGAAGGCCAGGATGTCATTTTGAGGGAGCATGTGACCAGAACTCGTCCCGTTGCTTTTGGGGTTCTATGGGCTACACGCAGGAATCTTTGGTGGTGGCACCTGATGTTGGGGGATCCGGAGTCACACCCAGACCTGCTCCACAGGCCTCCTTTTACTTTTCTCTTCGGATTCATTATTTTTAAAAAGTGTCTCTTACCTCTATGATTGCATTTTCTTTTCTCTCTCTCTTCAAGCAGATGATGGGAGTACAAGTATTCAGGTGACATGTGTTGCCCGTGCCCCCCTCCCCCCTGTGTTCTTTTTTTTTTTTTTTTTTGAGACAGAGTCTCGTTTTGCTGCCCAGGCTAGAGTGAGTGCCATGGCGTCAGCCTAGCTCACAGCAACCTCAATCTCCGGGCTCAAGCAATCCTGCTGCCTCAGCCTCCCGAGTAGTTGGGACTACAGGCATGCACCACCACGCCCGGCTGTGTTTTTCTATATATATTAGTTGGCCAATTAATTTCTTTCTATTTTTAGTAGAGACGGGGTCTCGCTCTTGCTCAGGCTGGTTTCGAACTCCTGACCTGGAGCAATCCGCCCGCCTCGGCCTCCCAGAGAGCTAGGATTACAGGCGTGAGCCACCGCGCCCGGCCCCCCCTGTGTTCTTATTCATATACCTCTCAGGTTGTTCCAGCGTATTGTGGGGGTACCAATGTTAAGGTCGGGTGCCTTGCCCTCTCCAAGCCTCCCCCCTCGGGTCAGAGCTTCAAGTGCGCCCATCCCCCAGTCGGTGCGCACCCACCCCATGCCTAATGGATGTGTATGCCCCTCCCCTCCCCCCACCCGCCCGACACCCACCCGATGAAGGTGATTCCTCTCTGTCCACTTAGGCGTCCATCCGTTCGTACCAATTTGCTGGTGAGCGCGCTCACGTGGTGCTCGTGTGTCCATTCTTGGGATACCTGGCTTACTGGAACGGGTACCAGCTCTGGCCAGGAGAACACGAGAGGCGCCCTCTCACCGCTGCTCCTCACAGCCGAATGGCACTCCGTGGTGTCCACGCGCCACATTTTATTCATGCACTCCTGGATGGATGGGCACTCGGGTCGCTTCCACGTCTTTGCGATTGTGAATTGTGCCCTAACTGTAACCCTAACCCTTACCCAGCCCGTCTCCTCTGCCCCTGCCTGACGCACTCCTCCCCGGCCAGGCCCGTCACTGTCCTGGGCCCCCGCCTGTCCGGCTCCTCCCCGCCCGGCCTGTCACCGTCCTCTGCCCCTGCCTGACATGGTCCTTCCCGCCCGCCCGGCCTCTCACCGTCCTCGGCCCCTGCCTGACCGGCTCCTCCGTCGCCTGGGCCTTCCAAGGGCTTGGTGTGGACGCTGCTTCCAGGAAGCCCTCCAGGAACCCGGCAGCAGGGTGGCCGCAGCAGTCTCCAGCAGCCGTCCCTAAGTCGCTTGAGTGCGGGGGACGTGCCCCCGCTGTGCCGCGGGGGCCCAGCCTGGTGTCTTCCCTGAGGCCCTGGGGCTGCCGGCTGGGCTGCCGCTCCCCACAAGGGGAGAGCCGCGGAGGTGGGGACCGCCTCCTGATGGGGACGTACACGCAGCTCTCCACGTCGGATTCCGGGGCTCTCTGTCCTGCCCGAAGGCCCAGCTGGCCTGCGGGTCCTTAGAGTGGCAAAAACATCCGAAAACTGAGATTGAGGGTCCGGTGGGTGTCTGCACTTTTGTGCTGGGCACCCCAGGGAGGCCCGGGGGCTGGCTGGACAACGTGGTCTGCTGGGCGGGGGGGTTGGAGGAGCAACTGATGCCCTTTGCACTTTGGGTAGCAAGAGTCTGAGGTGTCTCTGAGCCCTGTGCCCTGTGGGGGGGGCAGGGGGAGGAGGAGGAGGAGGTGGGAAGGGCCGGGGCCTGCAGTCCTGTTCCCGGGGTGGCACGGCAAGTGGCTTCTTCCACAGGCTGCTTGGCCTGGGCTCCCTGCACCTGGGCCTTTGGAGGACCGGCCCTGTGCTTGCCAACACTTCCTGCAGGGACCCAGAGCTGGGAGGTGGCATCTCTCAGCCCTGGGTCGGGCAGAGCCCCAGCGGGCCATGCCCACAACCTCTCTCAGCACCGGTCCCCCAGAAGGCTCCTTTGGGACCAGGATTCTCTTGCGGTGACTCTTTAAGGTCTGGCCCCTGGATGGAGGGGCACCAGGAGTAGAGGAGCAGGAAGGGGAAGGGGGTGGCCATGCGAGGGGACACTTTGAGGCCAAGTCCCAGCTTCAGCCTGATCCTCCTGGGAACCCCGCTCTGAGACAAGGAGCCGGGCTTCGCATTCCCACAGCAGCCAGTCGTGGGCTGAGGACACCTGGGGCGTTGGGAACTCCCTGGCTTCTCCTTGGTTTAACGTCTAGAGCTGCTTGTGAATCGCGCCGCCACACACACCCGAGCGCAGGTGTCTTCCGCACAGACTGCGGGCCTCGCTCTTCTGAATGCCGCTAGCTCGCCACCCACCCACGGGTGAACCTGGTCAGGGTGCTTTCTCTCAGGGGCAGACTCTTTTCCGGGCGGGCTACCGGTGTCTCTGTTTGCTCGTTTCTTGCTTCCATTTCGGGAAAGTCTTCCTTGCTGGGTGTGGAAATCTCCTATGCCTTCCCTCGCCTATTCTGTCAGCTTTCAAATTCTCTTTCAGTTGCCACCCTCACAGATGGATTAGGAAACTCTTTCCGGTGCACTCATTAGTGAAATGACCTCCAGGAAGCTGGAATCCAATATCTAATGGCCGATTTTTAGCGAGTCCACACGCCAGGGTGGTCGGGGTCCAATGCAGCCCCGGCCAGGCCCAGGCCCCTTGGACTGGGCCACAGGAGGACACGGAGGAGGGTCCCGGCCCCCACGAAGCGGTGCCGGCAGTTCTCCACGGGCTTGGGCGTTTTCCAGAGGTAGGAGATGGAGGGGACTGATTTCTTCAGCGCCCCCCAAACCACGCCACCCCACCCCACCCATGGGACACATCCCCAGAGAGAGACGCCCCATACACTGGCTGTGCCCCAGCCCTGGCCCCGGGGAATAGGCGGCAGCCCACCCACAGGGCGAGGGGGGGGCGCAGCTGAAAGGGGTTGTGGGGGAGGGCGGCCCCTGGCTGGGGTCAAAGGGCGAGCGTCCCGCGGCGTGCGCAGTCAGCGGCAGGCAGCGACGCGCTGGGGGTGGGCAGCGGGTAGGTGAAGGAGGCCGGGCGAGGAGACGAGGGGGGCTGGGAGGGCTCCACCTTGGCGAGTCCAGCCGTGGAGGCGCATCTTGTGTGAGTGTGAGTGAGTGTGAGTGTGTGTGTGTGTGTAGAGAGAGACAGCCCCCCGCCCCGCCCCGCCCCGCCCATCACCCCCGTCCCTGGGAGCCCGCGGGACCCGGCCGGCGAACTCAACCGGCCCGGCCCGGCGCGGGGCCTGGGGCGGGAGGCGGCGGCGGGGAAGCCCAGAGAGGCTCGGCTTCTCGAGCGGGGCAGGGGCGCCCTCCGCCGCCGTCTAGGGCCACACCACCCTGAACGCCCCCGATCTCGTCTGGTCTCGGAAGCTAAGCAGGGTCGGGCCTGGTTAGTACTTGGATGGGAGACCGCCTGGGAATACCGGGTGCCACAGGCTGCTGCTTTTTTTTTTTTTTTTTTTTTTTTTTTTGCCTCTTGTTCTGTCCCCTTTCTGGGAGCGTGGCGGCGGCCCGCGGTGGGGGTCACCCCCACCCTCAGCGCCCGCCCGCGTTGCCTGGCGCCCCAGCCCGCACCGTGGGGCCTCCTCTTGTCCCAAGCCGCGACACCGCCGCCACGCGGCAGCATGCGTGGCATCTGGACTGTCAGGTCTCAGACCAAAGGTCTGCTCTGTGGGAACCGACACGCTGGAGGAAACCTTGAGAGTCTGAGAGGGGAGGGAGTTCCAGAAGAAGGCCAGGATGTCATTTTGAGGGAGCATGTGACCAGAACTCGTCCCGTTGCTTTTGGGGTTCTATGGGCTACACGCAGGAATCTTTGGTGGTGGCACCTGATGTTGGGGGATCCGGAGTCACACCCAGACCTGCTCCACAGGCCTCCTTTTACTTTTCTCTTCGGATTCATTATTTTTAAAAAGTGTCTCTTACCTCTATGATTGCATTTTCTTTTCTCTCTCTCTTCAAGCAGATGATGGGAGTACAAGTATTCAGGTGACATGTGTTGCCCGTGCCCCCCTCCCCCCTGTGTTCTTTTTTTTTTTTTTTTTTTTTGAGACAGAGTCTCGTTTTGCTGCCCAGGCTAGAGTGAGTGCCATGGCGTCAGCCTAGCTCACAGCAACCTCAATCTCCGGGCTCAAGCAATCCTGCTGCCTCAGCCTCCCGAGTAGTTGGGACTACAGGCATGCACCACCACGCCCGGCTGTGTTTTTCTATATATATTAGTTGGCCAATTAATTTCTTTCTATTTTTAGTAGAGACGGGGTCTCGCTCTTGCTCAGGCTGGTTTCGAACTCCTGACCTGGAGCAATCCGCCCGCCTCGGCCTCCCAGAGAGCTAGGATTACAGGCGTGAGCCACCGCGCCCGGCCCCCCCTGTGTTCTTATTCTTATACCTCTCAGGTTGTTCCAGCGTATTGTGGGGGTACCAATGTTAAGGTCGGGTGCCTTGCCCTCTCCAAGCCTCCCCCCTCGGGTCAGAGCTTCAAGTGCGCCCATCCCCCAGTCGGTGCGCACCCACCCCATGCCTAATGGATGTGTATGCCCCTCCCCTCCCCCCACCCGCCCGACACCCACCCGATGAAGGTGATTCCTCTCTGTCCACTTAGGCGTCCATCCGTTCGTACCAATTTGCTGGTGAGCGCGCTCACGTGGTGCTCGTGTGTCCATTCTTGGGATACCTGGCTTACTGGAACGGGTACCAGCTCTGGCCAGGAGAACACGAGAGGCGCCCTCTCACCGCTGCTCCTCACAGCCGAATGGCACTCCGTGGTGTCCACGCGCCACATTTTATTCATGCACTCCTGGATGGATGGGCACTCGGGTCGCTTCCACGTCTTTGCGATTGTGAATTGTGCCCTAACTGTAACCCTAACCCTTACCCAGCCCGTCTCCTCTGCCCCTGCCTGACGCACTCCTCCCCGGCCAGGCCCGTCACTGTCCTGGGCCCCCGACTGACCGGCTCCTCCCCGCCCGGCCTGTCACCGTCCTCTGCCCCTGCCTGACATGCTCCTTCCCGCCCACCCGGCCTCTCACCGTCCTCGGCCCCTGCCTGACCGGCTCCTCCGTCGCCTGGGCCTTCCAAGGGCTTGGTGTGGACGCTGCTTCCAGGAAGCCCTCCAGGAACCCGGCAGCAGGGTGGCCGCAGCAGTCTCCAGCAGCCGTCCCTAAGTCGCTTGAGTGCGGGGGACGTGCCCCCGCTGTGCCGCGGGGGCCCAGCCTGGTGTCTTCCCTGAGGCCCTGGGGCTGCCGGCTGGGCTGCCGCTCCCCACAAGGGGAGAGCCGCGGAGGTGGGGACCGCCTCCTGATGGGGACGTACACGCAGCTCTCCACGTCGGATTCCGGGGCTCTCTGTCCTGCCCGAAGGCCCAGCTGGCCTGCGGGTCCTTAGAGTGGCAAAAACATCCGAAAACTGAGATTGAGGGTCCGGTGGGTGTCTGCACTTTTGTGCTGGGCACCCCAGGGAGGCCCGGGGGCTGGCTGGACAACGTGGTCTGCTGGGCGGGGGGGTTGGAGGAGCAACTGATGCCCTTTGCACTTTGGGTAGGAAGAGTCTGAGGTGTCTCTGAGCCCTGTGCCCTGGGGGGGGGGGCGGGGGGGAGGAGGAGGAGGAGGAGGAGGAGGAGGTGGGAAGGGCCGGGGCCTGCAGTCCTGTTCCCGGCGTGGCACGGCAAGTGGCTTCTTCCACAGGCTGCTTGGCCTGGGCTCCCTGCACCTGGGCCTTTGGAGGACCGGCCCTGTGCTTGCCAACACTTCCTGCAGGGACCCAGAGCTGGGAGGTGGCATCTCTCAGCCCTGGGTCGGGCAGAGCCCCAGCGGGCCATGCCCACAACCTCTCTCAGCACCGGTCCCCCAGAAGGCTCCTTTGGGACCAGGATTCTCTTGCGGTGACTCTTTAAGGTCTGGCCCCTGGATGGAGGGGCACCAGGAGTAGAGGAGCAGGAAGGGGAAGGGGGTGGCCATGCGAGGGGACACTTTGAGGCCAAGTCCCAGCTTCAGCCTGATCCTCCTGGGAACCCCGCTCTGAGACAAGGAGCCGGGCTTCGCATTCCCACAGCAGCCAGTCGTGGGCTGAGGACACCTGGGGCGTTGGGAACTCCCTGGCTTCTCCTTGGTTTAACGTCTAGAGCTGCTTGTGAATCGCGCCGCCACACACACCCGAGCGCAGGTGTCTTCCGCACAGACTGCGGGCCTCGCTCTTCTGAATGCCGCTAGCTCGCCACCCACCCACGGGTGAACCTGGTCAGGGTGCTTTCTCTCAGGGGCAGACTCTTTTCCGGGCGGGCTACCGGTGTCTCTGTTTGCTCGTTTCTTTCTTCCATTTCGGGAAAGTCTTCCTTGCTGGGTGTGGAAATCTCCTATGCCTTCCCTCACCTATTCTGTCAGCTTTCAAATTCTCTTTCAGTTGCCACCCTCACAGATGGATTAGGAAACTCTTTCCGGTGCACTCATTAGTGAAATGACCTCCAGGAAGCTGGAATCCAATATCTAATGGCCGATTTTTAGCGAGTCCACACGCCAGGGTGGTCGGGGTCCAATGCAGCCCCGGCCAGGCCCAGGCCCCTTGGACTGGGCCACAGGAGGACACGGAGGAGGGTCCCGGCCCCCACGAAGCGGTGCCGGCAGTTCTCCACGGGCTTGGGCGTTTTCCAGAGGTAGGAGATGGAGGGGACTGATTTCTTCAGCGCCCCCCAAACCACGCCACCCCATCCCACCCATGGGACACATCCCCAGAGAGAGACGCCCCATACACTGGCTGTGCCCCAGCCCTGGCCCGGGGGAATAGGCGGCAGCCCACCCACAGGGCGAGGGGGGGGGCACAGCTGAAAGGGGTTGTGGGGGAGGGCGGCCCCTGGCTGGGGTCAAAGGGCGAGCGTCCCGCGCGTGCGCAGTCAGCGGCAGGCAGCGACGCCCTGGGGGTGGGCAGCGGGTAGGTGAAGGAGGCCGGGCGAGGAGACGAGGGGGGCTGGGAGGGCTCCACCTTGGCGAGTCCAGCCGTGGAGGCGCATCTTGTGTGAGTGTGAGTGAGTGTGAGTGTGTGTGTGTGTGTGTGTATAGAGAGACAGCCCCCCGCCCCGCCCCGCCCCGCCCCGCCCATCACCCCCGTCCCTGGGAGCCCGCGGGACCCGGCCGGCGAACTCAACCGGCCCGGCCCGGCGCGGGGCCTGGGGCGGGAGGCGGCGGCGGGGAAGCCCAGAGAGGCTCGGCTTCTTGAGCGGGGCAGGGGCGCCCTCCGCCGCCGTCTAGGGCCACACCACCCTGAACGCCCCCGATCTCCTCTGGTCTCGGAAGCTAAGCAGGGTCGGGCCTGGTTAGTACTTGGATGGGAGACCGCCTGGGAATACCGGGTGCCACAGGCTGCTGCTTTTTTTTTTTTTTTTTTTTGCCTCTTTTCTGTCCCCTTTCTGGGAGCGTGGCGGCGGCCCGGGGTGGGGGTCACCCCCACCCTCAGCGCTCGCCCGCGGTGCCTGGCGCCCCAGCCCGCACCGTGGGGCCTCCTCTTGTCCCAAGCCGCGACACCGCCGCCACGCGGCAGCATGCGTGGCATCTGGACTGTCAGGTCTCAGACCAAAGGTCTGCTCTGTGGGAACCGACACGCTGGAGGAAACCTTGAGAGTCTGAGAGGGGAGGGAGTTCCAGAAGAAGGCCAGGATGTCATTTTGAGGGAGTATGTGACCAGAACTCGTCCCGTTGCTTTTGGGGTTCTATGGGCTACACGCAGAAATCTTTGGTGGTGGCACCTGATGTTGGGGGATCCGGAGTCACACCCAGACCTGCTCCACAGGCCTCCTTTTACTTTTCTCTTCGGATTCATTATTTTTAAAAAGTGTCTCTTACCTCTATGATTGCATTTTCTTTTCTCTCTCTCTTCAAGCAGATGATGGGAGTACAAGTATTCAGGTGACATGTGTTGCCCGTGCCCCCCTCCCCCCTGTGTTCTTTTTTTTTTTTTTTTTTTGAGACAGAGTCTCGTTTTGCTGCCCAGGCTAGAGTGAGTGCCATGGCGTCAGCCTAGCTCACAGCAACCTCAATCTCCGGGCTCAAGCAATCCTGCTGCCTCAGCCTCCCGAGTAGTTGGGACTACAGGCATGCACCACCACGCCCGGCTGTGTTTTTCTATATATATTAGTTGGCCAATTAATTTCTTTCTATTTTTAGTAGAGACGGGGTCTCGCTCTTGCTCAGGCTGGTTTCGAACTCCTGACCTGGAGCAATCCGCCCGCCTCGGCCTCCCAGAGAGCTAGGATTACAGGCGTGAGCCACCGCGCCCGGCCCCCCCTGTGTTCTTATTCATATACCTCTCAGGTTGTTCCAGCGTATTGTGGGGGTACCAATGTTAAGGTCGGGTGCCTTGCCCTCTCCAAGCCTCCCCCCTCGGGTCAGAGCTTCAAGTGCGCCCATCCCCCAGTCGGTGCGCACCCACCCCATGCCTAATGGATGTGTATGCCCCTCCCCTCCCCCCACCCGCCCGACACCCACCCGATGAAGGTGATTCCTCTCTGTCCACTTAGGCGTCCATCCGTTCGTACCAATTTGCTGGTGAGCGCGCTCACGTGGTGCTCGTGTGTCCATTCTTGGGATACCTGGCTTACTGGAACGGGTACCAGCTCTGGCCAGGAGAACACGAGAGGCGCCCTCTCACCGCTGCTCCTCACAGCCGAATGGCACTCCGTGGTGTCCACGCGCCACATTTTATTCATGCACTCCTGGATGGATGGGCACTCGGGTCGCTTCCACGTCTTTGCGATTGTGAATTGTGCCCTAACTGTAACCCTAACCCTTACCCAGCCCGTCTCCTCTGCCCCTGCCTGACGCACTCCTCCCCGGCCAGGCCCGTCACTGTCCTGGGCCCCCGCCTGTCCGGCTCCTCCCCGCCCGGCCTGTCACCGTCCTCTGCCCCTGCCTGACATGGTCCTTCCCGCCCGCCCGGCCTCTCACCGTCCTCGGCCCCTGCCTGACCGGCTCCTCCGTCGCCTGGGCCTTCCAAGGGCTTGGTGTGGACGCTGCTTCCAGGAAGCCCTCCAGGAACCCGGCAGCAGGGTGGCCGCAGCAGTCTCCAGCAGCCGTCCCTAAGTCGCTTGAGTGCGGGGGACGTGCCCCCGCTGTGCCGCGGGGGCCCAGCCTGGTGTCTTCCCTGAGGCCCTGGGGCTGCCGGCTGGGCTGCCGCTCCCCACAAGGGGAGAGCCGCGGAGGTGGGGACCGCCTCCTGATGGGGACGTACACGCAGCTCTCCACGTCGGATTCCGGGGCTCTCTGTCCTGCCCGAAGGCCCAGCTGGCCTGCGGGTCCTTAGAGTGGCAAAAACATCCGAAAACTGAGATTGAGGGTCCGGTGGGTGTCTGCACTTTTGTGCTGGGCACCCCAGGGAGGCCCGGGGGCTGGCTGGACAACGTGGTCTGCTGGGCGGGGGGGTTGGAGGAGCAACTGATGCCCTTTGCACTTTGGGTAGCAAGAGTCTGAGGTGTCTCTGAGCCCTGTGCCCTGTGGGGGGGGCAGGGGGAGGAGGAGGAGGAGGTGGGAAGGGCCGGGGCCTGCAGTCCTGTTCCCGGGGTGGCACGGCAAGTGGCTTCTTCCACAGGCTGCTTGGCCTGGGCTCCCTGCACCTGGGCCTTTGGAGGACCGGCCCTGTGCTTGCCAACACTTCCTGCAGGGACCCAGAGCTGGGAGGTGGCATCTCTCAGCCCTGGGTCGGGCAGAGCCCCAGCGGGCCATGCCCACAACCTCTCTCAGCACCGGTCCCCCAGAAGGCTCCTTTGGGACCAGGATTCTCTTGCGGTGACTCTTTAAGGTCTGGCCCCTGGATGGAGGGGCACCAGGAGTAGAGGAGCAGGAAGGGGAAGGGGGTGGCCATGCGAGGGGACACTTTGAGGCCAAGTCCCAGCTTCAGCCTGATCCTCCTGGGAACCCCGCTCTGAGACAAGGAGCCGGGCTTCGCATTCCCACAGCAGCCAGTCGTGGGCTGAGGACACCTGGGGCGTTGGGAACTCCCTGGCTTCTCCTTGGTTTAACGTCTAGAGCTGCTTGTGAATCGCGCCGCCACACACACCCGAGCGCAGGTGTCTTCCGCACAGACTGCGGGCCTCGCTCTTCTGAATGCCGCTAGCTCGCCACCCACCCACGGGTGAACCTGGTCAGGGTGCTTTCTCTCAGGGGCAGACTCTTTTCCGGGCGGGCTACCGGTGTCTCTGTTTGCTCGTTTCTTGCTTCCATTTCGGGAAAGTCTTCCTTGCTGGGTGTGGAAATCTCCTATGCCTTCCCTCGCCTATTCTGTCAGCTTTCAAATTCTCTTTCAGTTGCCACCCTCACAGATGGATTAGGAAACTCTTTCCGGTGCACTCATTAGTGAAATGACCTCCAGGAAGCTGGAATCCAATATCTAATGGCCGATTTTTAGCGAGTCCACACGCCAGGGTGGTCGGGGTCCAATGCAGCCCCGGCCAGGCCCAGGCCCCTTGGACTGGGCCACAGGAGGACACGGAGGAGGGTCCCGGCCCCCACGAAGCGGTGCCGGCAGTTCTCCACGGGCTTGGGCGTTTTCCAGAGGTAGGAGATGGAGGGGACTGATTTCTTCAGCGCCCCCCAAACCACGCCACCCCACCCCACCCATGGGACACATCCCCAGAGAGAGACGCCCCATACACTGGCTGTGCCCCAGCCCTGGCCCCGGGGAATAGGCGGCAGCCCACCCACAGGGCGAGGGGGGGGGCGCAGCTGAAAGGGGTTGTGGGGGAGGGCGGCCCCTGGCTGGGGTCAAAGGGCGAGCGTCCCGCGGCGTGCGCAGTCAGCGGCAGGCAGCGACGCGCTGGAGGTGGGCAGCGGGTAGGTGAAGGAGGCCGGGCGAGGAGACGAGGGGGGCTGGGAGGGCTCCACCTTGGCGAGTCCAGCCGTGGAGGCGCATCTTGTGTGAGTGTGAGTGAGTGTGAGTGTGTGTGTGTGTGTAGAGAGAGACAGCCCCCCGCCCCGCCCCGCCCCGCCCATCACCCCCGTCCCTGGGAGCCCGCGGGACCCGGCCGGCGAACTCAACCGGCCCGGCCCGGCGCGGGGCCTGGGGCGGGAGGCGGCGGCGGGGAAGCCCAGAGAGGCTCGGCTTCTCGAGCGGGGCAGGGGCGCCCTCCGCCGCCGTCTAGGGCCACACCACCCTGAACGCCCCCGATCTCGTCTGGTCTCGGAAGCTAAGCAGGGTCGGGCCTGGTTAGTACTTGGATGGGAGACCGCCTGGGAATACCGGGTGCCACAGGCTGCTGCTTTTTTTTTTTTTTTTTTTTTTTTTTTTGCCTCTTGTTCTGTCCCCTTTCTGGGAGCGTGGCGGCGGCCCGCGGTGGGGTTCACCCCCACCCTCAGCGCCCGCCCGCGTTGCCTGGCGCCCCAGCCCGCACCGTGGGGCCTCCTCTTGTCCCAAGCCGCGACACCGCCGCCACGCGGCAGCATGCGTGGCATCTGGACTGTCAGGTCTCAGACCAAAGGTCTGCTCTGTGGGAACCGACACGCTGGAGGAAACCTTGAGAGTCTGAGAGGGGAGGGAGTTCCAGAAGAAGGCCAGGATGTCATTTTGAGGGAGCATGTGACCAGAACTCGTCCCGTTGCTTTTGGGGTTCTATGGGCTACACGCAGGAATCTTTGGTGGTGGCACCTGATGTTGGGGGATCCGGAGTCACACCCAGACCTGCTCCACAGGCCTCCTTTTACTTTTCTCTTCGGATTCATTATTTTTAAAAAGTGTCTCTTACCTCTATGATTGCATTTTCTTTTCTCTCTCTCTTCAAGCAGATGATGGGAGTACAAGTATTCAGGTGACATGTGTTGCCCGTGCCCCCCTCCCCCCTGTGTTCTTTTTTTTTTTTTTTTTTTTTGAGACAGAGTCTCGTTTTGCTGCCCAGGCTAGAGTGAGTGCCATGGCGTCAGCCTAGCTCACAGCAACCTCAATCTCCGGGCTCAAGCAATCCTGCTGCCTCAGCCTCCCGAGTAGTTGGGACTACAGGCATGCACCACCACGCCCGGCTGTGTTTTTCTATATATATTAGTTGGCCAATTAATTTCTTTCTATTTTTAGTAGAGACGGGGTCTCGCTCTTGCTCAGGCTGGTTTCGAACTCCTGACCTGGAGCAATCCGCCCGCCTCGGCCTCCCAGAGAGCTAGGATTACAGGCGTGAGCCACCGCGCCCGGCCCCCCCTGTGTTCTTATTCTTATACCTCTCAGGTTGTTCCAGCGTATTGTGGGGGTACCAATGTTAAGGTCGGGTGCCTTGCCCTCTCCAAGCCTCCCCCCTCGGGTCAGAGCTTCAAGTGCGCCCATCCCCCAGTCGGTGCGCACCCACCCCATGCCTAATGGATGTGTATGCCCCTCCCCTCCCCCCACCCGCCCGACACCCACCCGATGAAGGTGATTCCTCTCTGTCCACTTAGGCGTCCATCCGTTCGTACCAATTTGCTGGTGAGCGCGCTCACGTGGTGCTCGTGTGTCCATTCTTGGGATACCTGGCTTACTGGAACGGGTACCAGCTCTGGCCAGGAGAACACGAGAGGCGCCCTCTCACCGCTGCTCCTCACAGCCGAATGGCACTCCGTGGTGTCCACGCGCCACATTTTATTCATGCACTCCTGGATGGATGGGCACTCGGGTCGCTTCCACGTCTTTGCGATTGTGAATTGTGCCCTAACTGTAACCCTAACCCTTACCCAGCCCGTCTCCTCTGCCCCTGCCTGACGCACTCCTCCCCGGCCAGGCCCATCACTGTCCTGGGCCCCCGACTGACCGGCTCCTCCCCGCCCGGCCTGTCACCGTCCTCTGCCCCTGCCTGACATGCTCCTTCCCGCCCACCCGGCCTCTCACCGTCCTCGGCCCCTGCCTGACCGGCTCCTCCGTCGCCTCGGCCTTCCAAGGGCTTGGTGTGGACGCTGCTTCCAGGAAGCCCTCCAGGAACCCGGCAGCAGGGTGGCCGCAGCAGTCTCCAGCAGCCGTCCCTAAGTCGCTTGAGTGCGGGGGACGTGCCCCCGCTGTGCCGCGGGGGCCCAGCCTGGTGTCTTCCCTGAGGCCCTGGGGCTGCCGGCTGGGCTGCCGCTCCCCACAAGGGGAGAGCCGCGGAGGTGGGGACCGCCTCCTGATGGGGACGTACACGCAGCTCTCCACGTCGGATTCCGGGGCTCTCTGTCCTGCCCGAAGGCCCAGCTGGCCTGCGGGTCCTTAGAGTGGCAAAAACATCCGAAAACTGAGATTGAGGGTCCGGTGGGTGTCTGCACTTTTGTGCTGGGCACCCCAGGGAGGCCCGGGGGCTGGCTGGACAACGTGGTCTGCTGGGCGGGGGGGTTGGAGGAGCAACTGATGCCCTTTGCACTTTGGGTAGCAAGAGTCTGAGGTGTCTCTGAGCCCTGTGCCCTGGGGGGGGGGGCGGGGGGGAGGAGGAGGAGGAGGAGGAGGAGGAGGTGGGAAGGGCCGGGGCCTGCAGTCCTGTTCCCGGGGTGGCACGGCAAGTGGCTTCTTCCACAGGCTGCTTGGCCTGGGCTCCCTGCACCTGGGCCTTTGGAGGACCGGCCCTGTGCTTGCCAACACTTCCTGCAGGGACCCAGAGCTGGGAGGTGGCATCTCTCAGCCCTGGGTCGGGCAGAGCCCCAGCGGGCCATGCCCACAACCTCTCTCAGCACCGGTCCCCCAGAAGGCTCCTTTGGGACCAGGATTCTCTTGCGGTGACTCTTTAAGGTCTGGCCCCTGGATGGAGGGGCACCAGGAGTAGAGGAGCAGGAAGGGGAAGGGGGTGGCCATGCGAGGGGACACTTTGAGGCCAAGTCCCAGCTTCAGCCTGATCCTCCTGGGAACCCCGCTCTGAGACAAGGAGCCGGGCTTCGCATTCCCACAGCAGCCAGTCGTGGGCTGAGGACACCTGGGGCGTTGGGAACTCCCTGGCTTCTCCTTGGTTTAACGTCTAGAGCTGCTTGTGAATCGCGCCGCCACACACACCCGAGCGCAGGTGTCTTCCGCACAGACTGCGGGCCTCGCTCTTCTGAATGCCGCTGGCTCGCCACCCACCCACGGGTGAACCTGGTCAGGGTGCTTTCTCTCAGGGGCAGACTCTTTTCCGGGCGGGCTACCGGTGTCTCTGTTTGCTCGTTTCTTTCTTCCATTTCGGGAAAGTCTTCCTTGCTGGGTGTGGAAATCTCCTATGCCTTCCCTCACCTATTCTGTCAGCTTTCAAATTCTCTTTCAGTTGCCACCCTCACAGATGGATTAGGAAACTCTTTCCGGTGCACTCATTAGTGAAATGACCTCCAGGAAGCTGGAATCCAATATCTAATGGCCGATTTTTAGCGAGTCCACACGCCAGGGTGGTCGGGGTCCAATGCAGCCCCGGCCAGGCCCAGGCCCCTTGGACTGGGCCACAGGAGGACACGGAGGAGGGTCCCGGCCCCCACGAAGCGGTGCCGGCAGTTCTCCACGGGCTTGGGCGTTTTCCAGAGGTAGGAGATGGAGGGGACTGATTTCTTCAGCGCCCCCCAAACCACGCCACCCCATCCCACCCATGGGACACATCCCCAGAGAGAGACGCCCCATACACTGGCTGTGCCCCAGCCCTGGCCCGGGGGAATAGGCGGCAGCCCACCCACAGGGCGAGGGGGGGGGCGCAGCTGAAAGGGGTTGTGGGGGAGGGCGGCCCCTGGCTGGGGTCAAAGGGCGAGCGTCCCGCGCGTGCGCAGTCAGCGGCAGGCAGCGACGCGCTGGGGGTGGGCAGCGGGTAGGTGAAGGAGGCCGGGCGAGGAGACGAGGGGGGCTGGGAGGGCTCCACCTTGGCGAGTCCAGCCGTGGAGGCGCATCTTGTGTGAGTGTGAGTGAGTGTGAGTGTGTGTGTGTGTGTATAGAGAGACAGCCCCCCGCCCCGCCCCGCCCCGCCCCGCCCATCACCCCCGTCCCTGGGAGCCCGCGGGACCCGGCCGGCGAACTCAACCGGCCCGGCCCGGCGCGGGGCCTGGGGCGGGAGGCGGCGGCGGGGAAGCCCAGAGAGGCTCGGCTTCTTGAGCGGGGCAGGGGCGCCCTCCGCCGCCGTCTAGGGCCACACCACCCTGAACGCCCCCGATCTCCTCTGGTCTCGGAAGCTAAGCAGGGTCGGGCCTGGTTAGTACTTGGATGGGAGACCGCCTGGGAATACCGGGTGCCACAGGCTGCTGCTTTTTTTTTTTTTTTTTTTTGCCTCTTTTCTGTCCCCTTTCTGGGAGCGTGGCGGCGGCCCGGGGTGGGGGTCACCCCCACCCTCAGCGCTCGCCCGCGGTGCCTGGCGCCCCAGCCCGCACCGTGGGGCCTCCTCTTGTCCCAAGCCGCGACACCGCCGCCACGCGGCAGCATGCGTGGCATCTGGACTGTCAGGTCTCAGACCAAAGGTCTGCTCTGTGGGAACCGACACGCTGGAGGAAACCTTGAGAGTCTGAGAGGGGAGGGAGTTCCAGAAGAAGGCCAGGATGTCATTTTGAGGGAGTATGTGACCAGAACTCGTCCCGTTGCTTTTGGGGTTCTATGGGCTACACGCAGGAATCTTTGGTGGTGGCACCTGATGTTGGGGGATCCGGAGTCACACCCAGACCTGCTCCACAGGCCTCCTTTTACTTTTCTCTTCGGATTCATTATTTTTAAAAAGTGTCTCTTACCTCTATGATTGCATTTTCTTTTCTCTCTCTCTTCAAGCAGATGATGGGAGTACAAGTATTCAGGTGACATGTGTTGCCCGTGCCCCCCTCCCCCCTGTGTTCTTTTTTTTTTTTTTTTTTTGAGACAGAGTCTCGTTTTGCTGCCCAGGCTAGAGTGAGTGCCATGGCGTCAGCCTAGCTCACAGCAACCTCAATCTCCGGGCTCAAGCAATCCTGCTGCCTCAGCCTCCCGAGTAGTTGGGACTACAGGCATGCACCACCACGCCCGGCTGTGTTTTTCTATATATATTAGTTGGCCAATTAATTTCTTTCTATTTTTAGTAGAGACGGGGTCTCGCTCTTGCTCAGGCTGGTTTCGAACTCCTGACCTGGAGCAATCCGCCCGCCTCGGCCTCCCAGAGAGCTAGGATTACAGGCGTGAGCCACCGCGCCCGGCCCCCCCTGTGTTCTTATTCATATACCTCTCAGGTTGTTCCAGCGTATTGTGGGGGTACCAATGTTAAGGTCGGGTGCCTTGCCCTCTCCAAGCCTCCCCCCTCGGGTCAGAGCTTCAAGTGCGCCCATCCCCCAGTCGGTGCGCACCCACCCCATGCCTAATGGATGTGTATGCCCCTCCCCTCCCCCCACCCGCCCGACACCCACCCGATGAAGGTGATTCCTCTCTGTCCACTTAGGCGTCCATCCGTTCGTACCAATTTGCTGGTGAGCGCGCTCACGTGGTGCTCGTGTGTCCATTCTTGGGATACCTGGCTTACTGGAACGGGTACCAGCTCTGGCCAGGAGAACACGAGAGGCGCCCTCTCACCGCTGCTCCTCACAGCCGAATGGCACTCCGTGGTGTCCACGCGCCACATTTTATTCATGCACTCCTGGATGGATGGGCACTCGGGTCGCTTCCACGTCTTTGCGATTGTGAATTGTGCCCTAACTGTAACCCTAACCCTTACCCAGCCCGTCTCCTCTGCCCCTGCCTGACGCACTCCTCCCCGGCCAGGCCCGTCACTGTCCTGGGCCCCCGCCTGTCCGGCTCCTCCCCGCCCGGCCTGTCACCGTCCTCTGCCCCTGCCTGACATGGTCCTTCCCGCCCGCCCGGCCTCTCACCGTCCTCGGCCCCTGCCTGACCGGCTCCTCCGTCGCCTGGGCCTTCCAAGGGCTTGGTGTGGACGCTGCTTCCAGGAAGCCCTCCAGGAACCCGGCAGCAGGGTGGCCGCAGCAGTCTCCAGCAGCCGTCCCTAAGTCGCTTGAGTGCGGGGGACGTGCCCCCGCTGTGCCGCGGGGGCCCAGCCTGGTGTCTTCCCTGAGGCCCTGGGGCTGCCGGCTGGGCTGCCGCTCCCCACAAGGGGAGAGCCGCGGAGGTGGGGACCGCCTCCTGATGGGGACGTACACGCAGCTCTCCACGTCGGATTCCGGGGCTCTCTGTCCTGCCCGAAGGCCCAGCTGGCCTGCGGGTCCTTAGAGTGGCAAAAACATCCGAAAACTGAGATTGAGGGTCCGGTGGGTGTCTGCACTTTTGTGCTGGGCACCCCAGGGAGGCCCGGGGGCTGGCTGGACAACGTGGTCTGCTGGGCGGGGGGGTTGGAGGAGCAACTGATGCCCTTTGCACTTTGGGTAGCAAGAGTCTGAGGTGTCTCTGAGCCCTGTGCCCTGTGGGGGGGGCAGGGGGAGGAGGAGGAGGAGGTGGGAAGGGCCGGGGCCTGCAGTCCTGTTCCCGGGGTGGCACGGCAAGTGGCTTCTTCCACAGGCTGCTTGGCCTGGGCTCCCTGCACCTGGGCCTTTGGAGGACCGGCCCTGTGCTTGCCAACACTTCCTGCAGGGACCCAGAGCTGGGAGGTGGCATCTCTCAGCCCTGGGTCGGGCAGAGCCCCAGCGGGCCATGCCCACAACCTCTCTCAGCACCGGTCCCCCAGAAGGCTCCTTTGGGACCAGGATTCTCTTGCGGTGACTCTTTAAGGTCTGGCCCCTGGATGGAGGGGCACCAGGAGTAGAGGAGCAGGAAGGGGAAGGGGGTGGCCATGCGAGGGGACACTTTGAGGCCAAGTCCCAGCTTCAGCCTGATCCTCCTGGGAACCCCGCTCTGAGACAAGGAGCCGGGCTTCGCATTCCCACAGCAGCCAGTCGTGGGCTGAGGACACCTGGGGCGTTGGGAACTCCCTGGCTTCTCCTTGGTTTAACGTCTAGAGCTGCTTGTGAATCGCGCCGCCACACACACCCGAGCGCAGGTGTCTTCCGCACAGACTGCGGGCCTCGCTCTTCTGAATGCCGCTAGCTCGCCACCCACCCACGGGTGAACCTGGTCAGGGTGCTTTCTCTCAGGGGCAGACTCTTTTCCGGGCGGGCTACCGGTGTCTCTGTTTGCTCGTTTCTTGCTTCCATTTCGGGAAAGTCTTCCTTGCTGGGTGTGGAAATCTCCTATGCCTTCCCTCGCCTATTCTGTCAGCTTTCAAATTCTCTTTCAGTTGCCACCCTCACAGATGGATTAGGAAACTCTTTCCGGTGCACTCATTAGTGAAATGACCTCCAGGAAGCTGGAATCCAATATCTAATGGCCGATTTTTAGCGAGTCCACACGCCAGGGTGGTCGGGGTCCAATGCAGCCCCGGCCAGGCCCAGGCCCCTTGGACTGGGCCACAGGAGGACACGGAGGAGGGTCCCGGCCCCCACGAAGCGGTGCCGGCAGTTCTCCACGGGCTTGGGCGTTTTCCAGAGGTAGGAGATGGAGGGGACTGATTTCTTCAGCGCCCCCCAAACCACGCCACCCCACCCCACCCATGGGACACATCCCCAGAGAGAGACGCCCCATACACTGGCTGTGCCCCAGCCCTGGCCCCGGGGAATAGGCGGCAGCCCACCCACAGGGCGAGGGGGGGGGCGCAGCTGAAAGGGGTTGTGGGGGAGGGCGGCCCCTGGCTGGGGTCAAAGGGCGAGCGTCCCGCGGCGTGCGCAGTCAGCGGCAGGCAGCGACGCGCTGGGGGTGGGCAGCGGGTAGGTGAAGGAGGCCGGGCGAGGAGACGAGGGGGGCTGGGAGGGCTCCACCTTGGCGAGTCCAGCCGTGGAGGCGCATCTTGTGTGAGTGTGAGTGAGTGTGAGTGTGTGTGTGTGTGTAGAGAGAGACAGCCCCCCGCCCCGCCCCGCCCCGCCCATCACCCCCGTCCCTGGGAGCCCGCGGGACCCGGCCGGCGAACTCAACCGGCCCGGCCCGGCGCGGGGCCTGGGGCGGGAGGCGGCGGCGGGGAAGCCCAGAGAGGCTCGGCTTCTCGAGCGGGGCAGGGGCGCCCTCCGCCGCCGTCTAGGGCCACACCACCCTGAACGCCCCCGATCTCGTCTGGTCTCGGAAGCTAAGCAGGGTCGGGCCTGGTTAGTACTTGGATGGGAGACCGCCTGGGAATACCGGGTGCCACAGGCTGCTGCTTTTTTTTTTTTTTTTTTTTTTTTTTTTGCCTCTTGTTCTGTCCCCTTTCTGGGAGCGTGGCGGCGGCCCGCGGTGGGGTTCACCCCCACCCTCAGCGCCCGCCCGCGTTGCCTGGCGCCCCAGCCCGCACCGTGGGGCCTCCTCTTGTCCCAAGCCGCGACACCGCCGCCACGCGGCAGCATGCGTGGCATCTGGACTGTCAGGTCTCAGACCAAAGGTCTGCTCTGTGGGAACCGACACGCTGGAGGAAACCTTGAGAGTCTGAGAGGGGAGGGAGTTCCAGAAGAAGGCCAGGATGTCATTTTGAGGGAGCATGTGACCAGAACTCGTCCCGTTGCTTTTGGGGTTCTATGGGCTACACGCAGGAATCTTTGGTGGTGGCACCTGATGTTGGGGGATCCGGAGTCACACCCAGACCTGCTCCACAGGCCTCCTTTTACTTTTCTCTTCGGATTCATTATTTTTAAAAAGTGTCTCTTACCTCTATGATTGCATTTTCTTTTCTCTCTCTCTTCAAGCAGATGATGGGAGTACAAGTATTCAGGTGACATGTGTTGCCCGTGCCCCCCTCCCCCCTGTGTTCTTTTTTTTTTTTTTTTTTTTTGAGACAGAGTCTCGTTTTGCTGCCCAGGCTAGAGTGAGTGCCATGGCGTCAGCCTAGCTCACAGCAACCTCAATCTCCGGGCTCAAGCAATCCTGCTGCCTCAGCCTCCCGAGTAGTTGGGACTACAGGCATGCACCACCACGCCCGGCTGTGTTTTTCTATATATATTAGTTGGCCAATTAATTTCTTTCTATTTTTAGTAGAGACGGGGTCTCGCTCTTGCTCAGGCTGGTTTCGAACTCCTGACCTGGAGCAATCCGCCCGCCTCGGCCTCCCAGAGAGCTAGGATTACAGGCGTGAGCCACCGCGCCCGGCCCCCCCTGTGTTCTTATTCTTATACCTCTCAGGTTGTTCCAGCGTATTGTGGGGGTACCAATGTTAAGGTCGGGTGCCTTGCCCTCTCCAAGCCTCCCCCCTCGGGTCAGAGCTTCAAGTGCGCCCATCCCCCAGTCGGTGCGCACCCACCCCATGCCTAATGGATGTGTATGCCCCTCCCCTCCCCCCACCCGCCCGACACCCACCCGATGAAGGTGATTCCTCTCTGTCCACTTAGGCGTCCATCCGTTCGTACCAATTTGCTGGTGAGCGCGCTCACGTGGTGCTCGTGTGTCCATTCTTGGGATACCTGGCTTACTGGAACGGGTACCAGCTCTGGCCAGGAGAACACGAGAGGCGCCCTCTCACCGCTGCTCCTCACAGCCGAATGGCACTCCGTGGTGTCCACGCGCCACATTTTATTCATGCACTCCTGGATGGATGGGCACTCGGGTCGCTTCCACGTCTTTGCGATTGTGAATTGTGCCCTAACTGTAACCCTAACCCTTACCCAGCCCGTCTCCTCTGCCCCTGCCTGACGCACTCCTCCCCGGCCAGGCCCGTCACTGTCCTGGGCCCCCGACTGACCGGCTCCTCCCCGCCCGGCCTGTCACCGTCCTCTGCCCCTGCCTGACATGCTCCTTCCCGCCCACCCGGCCTCTCACCGTCCTCGGCCCCTGCCTGACCGGCTCCTCCGTCGCCTCGGCCTTCCAAGGGCTTGGTGTGGACGCTGCTTCCAGGAAGCCCTCCAGGAACCCGGCAGCAGGGTGGCCGCAGCAGTCTCCAGCAGCCGTCCCTAAGTCGCTTGAGTGCGGGGGACGTGCCCCCGCTGTGCCGCGGGGGCCCAGCCTGGTGTCTTCCCTGAGGCCCTGGGGCTGCCGGCTGGGCTGCCGCTCCCCACAAGGGGAGAGCCGCGGAGGTGGGGACCGCCTCCTGATGGGGACGTACACGCAGCTCTCCACGTCGGATTCCGGGGCTCTCTGTCCTGCCCGAAGGCCCAGCTGGCCTGCGGGTCCTTAGAGTGGCAAAAACATCCGAAAACTGAGATTGAGGGTCCGGTGGGTGTCTGCACTTTTGTGCTGGGCACCCCAGGGAGGCCCGGGGGCTGGCTGGACAACGTGGTCTGCTGGGCGGGGGGGTTGGAGGAGCAACTGATGCCCTTTGCACTTTGGGTAGCAAGAGTCTGAGGTGTCTCTGAGCCCTGTGCCCTGGGGGGGGGGGCGGGGGGGAGGAGGAGGAGGAGGAGGAGGAGGAGGTGGGAAGGGCCGGGGCCTGCAGTCCTGTTCCCGGGGTGGCACGGCAAGTGGCTTCTTCCACAGGCTGCTTGGCCTGGGCTCCCTGCACCTGGGCCTTTGGAGGACCGGCCCTGTGCTTGCCAACACTTCCTGCAGGGACCCAGAGCTGGGAGGTGGCATCTCTCAGCCCTGGGTCGGGCAGAGCCCCAGCGGGCCATGCCCACAACCTCTCTCAGCACCGGTCCCCCAGAAGGCTCCTTTGGGACCAGGATTCTCTTGCGGTGACTCTTTAAGGTCTGGCCCCTGGATGGAGGGGCACCAGGAGTAGAGGAGCAGGAAGGGGAAGGGGGTGGCCATGCGAGGGGACACTTTGAGGCCAAGTCCCAGCTTCAGCCTGATCCTCCTGGGAACCCCGCTCTGAGACAAGGAGCCGGGCTTCGCATTCCCACAGCAGCCAGTCGTGGGCTGAGGACACCTGGGGCGTTGGGAACTCCCTGGCTTCTCCTTGGTTTAACGTCTAGAGCTGCTTGTGAATCGCGCCGCCACACACACCCGAGCGCAGGTGTCTTCCGCACAGACTGCGGGCCTCGCTCTTCTGAATGCCGCTGGCTCGCCACCCACCCACGGGTGAACCTGGTCAGGGTGCTTTCTCTCAGGGGCAGACTCTTTTCCGGGCGGGCTACCGGTGTCTCTGTTTGCTCGTTTCTTTCTTCCATTTCGGGAAAGTCTTCCTTGCTGGGTGTGGAAATCTCCTATGCCTTCCCTCACCTATTCTGTCAGCTTTCAAATTCTCTTTCAGTTGCCACCCTCACAGATGGATTAGGAAACTCTTTCCGGTGCACTCATTAGTGAAATGACCTCCAGGAAGCTGGAATCCAATATCTAATGGCCGATTTTTAGCGAGTCCACACGCCAGGGTGGTCGGGGTCCAATGCAGCCCCGGCCAGGCCCAGGCCCCTTGGACTGGGCCACAGGAGGACACGGAGGAGGGTCCCGGCCCCCACGAAGCGGTGCCGGCAGTTCTCCACGGGCTTGGGCGTTTTCCAGAGGTAGGAGATGGAGGGGACTGATTTCTTCAGCGCCCCCCAAACCACGCCACCCCATCCCACCCATGGGACACATCCCCAGAGAGAGACGCCCCATACACTGGCTGTGCCCCAGCCCTGGCCCGGGGGAATAGGCGGCAGCCCACCCACAGGGCGAGGGGGGGGGCGCAGCTGAAAGGGGTTGTGGGGGAGGGCGGCCCCTGGCTGGGGTCAAAGGGCGAGCGTCCCGCGCGTGCGCAGTCAGCGGCAGGCAGCGACGCGCTGGGGGTGGGCAGCGGGTAGGTGAAGGAGGCCGGGCGAGGAGACGAGGGGGGCTGGGAGGGCTCCACCT
The DNA here is from genome assembly GCF_040939455.1 of Microcebus murinus. Classification (NCBI taxonomy): domain Eukaryota; kingdom Metazoa; phylum Chordata; class Mammalia; order Primates; family Cheirogaleidae; genus Microcebus; species Microcebus murinus. The sequence goes on along the minus strand of NW_027439026.1, from coordinate 8,712 downwards.
TGGCGAGTCCAGCCGTGGAGGCGCATCTTGTGTGAGTGTGAGTGAGTGTGAGTGTGTGTGTGTGTGTATAGAGAGACAGCCCCCCGCCCCGCCCCGCCCCGCCCCGCCCATCACCCCCGTCCCTGGGAGCCCGCGGGACCCGGCCGGCGAACTCAACCGGCCCGGCCCGGCGCGGGGCCTGGGGCGGGAGGCGGCGGCGGGGAAGCCCAGAGAGGCTCGGCTTCTTGAGCGGGGCAGGGGCGCCCTCCGCCGCCGTCTAGGGCCACACCACCCTGAACGCCCCCGATCTCCTCTGGTCTCGGAAGCTAAGCAGGGTCGGGCCTGGTTAGTACTTGGATGGGAGACCGCCTGGGAATACCGGGTGCCACAGGCTGCTGCTTTTTTTTTTTTTTTTTTTTGCCTCTTTTCTGTCCCCTTTCTGGGAGCGTGGCGGCGGCCCGGGGTGGGGGTCACCCCCACCCTCAGCGCTCGCCCGCGGTGCCTGGCGCCCCAGCCCGCACCGTGGGGCCTCCTCTTGTCCCAAGCCGCGACACCGCCGCCACGCGGCAGCATGCGTGGCATCTGGACTGTCAGGTCTCAGACCAAAGGTCTGCTCTGTGGGAACCGACACGCTGGAGGAAACCTTGAGAGTCTGAGAGGGGAGGGAGTTCCAGAAGAAGGCCAGGATGTCATTTTGAGGGAGTATGTGACCAGAACTCGTCCCGTTGCTTTTGGGGTTCTATGGGCTACACGCAGGAATCTTTGGTGGTGGCACCTGATGTTGGGGGATCCGGAGTCACACCCAGACCTGCTCCACAGGCCTCCTTTTACTTTTCTCTTCGGATTCATTATTTTTAAAAAGTGTCTCTTACCTCTATGATTGCATTTTCTTTTCTCTCTCTCTTCAAGCAGATGATGGGAGTACAAGTATTCAGGTGACATGTGTTGCCCGTGCCCCCCTCCCCCCTGTGTTCTTTTTTTTTTTTTTTTTTTGAGACAGAGTCTCGTTTTGCTGCCCAGGCTAGAGTGAGTGCCATGGCGTCAGCCTAGCTCACAGCAACCTCAATCTCCGGGCTCAAGCAATCCTGCTGCCTCAGCCTCCCGAGTAGTTGGGACTACAGGCATGCACCACCACGCCCGGCTGTGTTTTTCTATATATATTAGTTGGCCAATTAATTTCTTTCTATTTTTAGTAGAGACGGGGTCTCGCTCTTGCTCAGGCTGGTTTCGAACTCCTGACCTGGAGCAATCCGCCCGCCTCGGCCTCCCAGAGAGCTAGGATTACAGGCGTGAGCCACCGCGCCCGGCCCCCCCTGTGTTCTTATTCATATACCTCTCAGGTTGTTCCAGCGTATTGTGGGGGTACCAATGTTAAGGTCGGGTGCCTTGCCCTCTCCAAGCCTCCCCCCTCGGGTCAGAGCTTCAAGTGCGCCCATCCCCCAGTCGGTGCGCACCCACCCCATGCCTAATGGATGTGTATGCCCCTCCCCTCCCCCCACCCGCCCGACACCCACCCGATGAAGGTGATTCCTCTCTGTCCACTTAGGCGTCCATCCGTTCGTACCAATTTGCTGGTGAGCGCGCTCACGTGGTGCTCGTGTGTCCATTCTTGGGATACCTGGCTTACTGGAACGGGTCCCAGCTCTGGCCAGGAGAACACGAGAGGCGCCCTCTCACCGCTGCTCCTCACAGCCGAATGGCACTCCGTGGTGTCCACGCGCCACATTTTATTCATGCACTCCTGGATGGATGGGCACTCGGGTCGCTTCCACGTCTTTGCGATTGTGAATTGTGCCCTAACTGTAACCCTAACCCTTACCCAGCCCGTCTCCTCTGCCCCTGCCTGACGCACTCCTCCCCGGCCAGGCCCGTCACTGTCCTGGGCCCCCGCCTGTCCGGCTCCTCCCCGCCCGGCCTGTCACCGTCCTCTGCCCCTGCCTGACATGGTCCTTCCCGCCCGCCCGGCCTCTCACCGTCCTCGGCCCCTGCCTGACCGGCTCCTCCGTCGCCTGGGCCTTCCAAGGGCTTGGTGTGGACGCTGCTTCCAGGAAGCCCTCCAGGAACCCGGCAGCAGGGTGGCCGCAGCAGTCTCCAGCAGCCGTCCCTAAGTCGCTTGAGTGCGGGGGACGTGCCCCCGCTGTGCCGCGGGGGCCCAGCCTGGTGTCTTCCCTGAGGCCCTGGGGCTGCCGGCTGGGCTGCCGCTCCCCACAAGGGGAGAGCCGCGGAGGTGGGGACCGCCTCCTGATGGGGACGTACACGCAGCTCTCCACGTCGGATTCCGGGGCTCTCTGTCCTGCCCGAAGGCCCAGCTGGCCTGCGGGTCCTTAGAGTGGCAAAAACATCCGAAAACTGAGATTGAGGGTCCGGTGGGTGTCTGCACTTTTGTGCTGGGCACCCCAGGGAGGCCCGGGGGCTGGCTGGACAACGTGGTCTGCTGGGCGGGGGGGTTGGAGGAGCAACTGATGCCCTTTGCACTTTGGGTAGCAAGAGTCTGAGGTGTCTCTGAGCCCTGTGCCCTGTGGGGGGGGCAGGGGGAGGAGGAGGAGGAGGTGGGAAGGGCCGGGGCCTGCAGTCCTGTTCCCGGGGTGGCACGGCAAGTGGCTTCTTCCACAGGCTGCTTGGCCTGGGCTCCCTGCACCTGGGCCTTTGGAGGACCGGCCCTGTGCTTGCCAACACTTCCTGCAGGGACCCAGAGCTGGGAGGTGGCATCTCTCAGCCCTGGGTCGGGCAGAGCCCCAGCGGGCCATGCCCACAACCTCTCTCAGCACCGGTCCCCCAGAAGGCTCCTTTGGGACCAGGATTCTCTTGCGGTGACTCTTTAAGGTCTGGCCCCTGGATGGAGGGGCACCAGGAGTAGAGGAGCAGGAAGGGGAAGGGGGTGGCCATGCGAGGGGACACTTTGAGGCCAAGTCCCAGCTTCAGCCTGATCCTCCTGGGAACCCCGCTCTGAGACAAGGAGCCGGGCTTCGCATTCCCACAGCAGCCAGTCGTGGGCTGAGGACACCTGGGGCGTTGGGAACTCCCTGGCTTCTCCTTGGTTTAACGTCTAGAGCTGCTTGTGAATCGCGCCGCCACACACACCCGAGCGCAGGTGTCTTCCGCACAGACTGCGGGCCTCGCTCTTCTGAATGCCGCTAGCTCGCCACCCACCCACGGGTGAACCTGGTCAGGGTGCTTTCTCTCAGGGGCAGACTCTTTTCCGGGCGGGCTACCGGTGTCTCTGTTTGCTCGTTTCTTGCTTCCATTTCGGGAAAGTCTTCCTTGCTGGGTGTGGAAATCTCCTATGCCTTCCCTCGCCTATTCTGTCAGCTTTCAAATTCTCTTTCAGTTGCCACCCTCACAGATGGATTAGGAAACTCTTTCCGGTGCACTCATTAGTGAAATGACCTCCAGGAAGCTGGAATCCAATATCTAATGGCCGATTTTTAGCGAGTCCACACGCCAGGGTGGTCGGGGTCCAATGCAGCCCCGGCCAGGCCCAGGCCCCTTGGACTGGGCCACAGGAGGACACGGAGGAGGGTCCCGGCCCCCACGAAGCGGTGCCGGCAGTTCTCCACGGGCTTGGGCGTTTTCCAGAGGTAGGAGATGGAGGGGACTGATTTCTTCAGCGCCCCCCAAACCACGCCACCCCACCCCACCCATGGGACACATCCCCAGAGAGAGACGCCCCATACACTGGCTGTGCCCCAGCCCTGGCCCCGGGGAATAGGCGGCAGCCCACCCACAGGGCGAGGGGGGGGGCGCAGCTGAAAGGGGTTGTGGGGGAGGGCGGCCCCTGGCTGGGGTCAAAGGGCGAGCGTCCCGCGGCGTGCGCAGTCAGCGGCAGGCAGCGACGCGCTGGGGGTGGGCAGCGGGTAGGTGAAGGAGGCCGGGCGAGGAGACGAGGGGGGCTGGGAGGGCTCCACCTTGGCGAGTCCAGCCGTGGAGGCGCATCTTGTGTGAGTGTGAGTGAGTGTGAGTGTGTGTGTGTGTGTAGAGAGAGACAGCCCCCCGCCCCGCCCCGCCCCGCCCATCACCCCCGTCCCTGGGAGCCCGCGGGACCCGGCCGGCGAACTCAACCGGCCCGGCCCGGCGCGGGGCCTGGGGCGGGAGGCGGCGGCGGGGAAGCCCAGAGAGGCTCGGCTTCTCGAGCGGGGCAGGGGCGCCCTCCGCCGCCGTCTAGGGCCACACCACCCTGAACGCCCCCGATCTCGTCTGGTCTCGGAAGCTAAGCAGGGTCGGGCCTGGTTAGTACTTGGATGGGAGACCGCCTGGGAATACCGGGTGCCACAGGCTGCTGCTTTTTTTTTTTTTTTTTTTTTTTTTTTTGCCTCTTGTTCTGTCCCCTTTCTGGGAGCGTGGCGGCGGCCCGCGGTGGGGTTCACCCCCACCCTCAGCGCCCGCCCGCGTTGCCTGGCGCCCCAGCCCGCACCGTGGGGCCTCCTCTTGTCCCAAGCCGCGACACCGCCGCCACGCGGCAGCATGCGTGGCATCTGGACTGTCAGGTCTCAGACCAAAGGTCTGCTCTGTGGGAACCGACACGCTGGAGGAAACCTTGAGAGTCTGAGAGGGGAGGGAGTTCCAGAAGAAGGCCAGGATGTCATTTTGAGGGAGCATGTGACCAGAACTCGTCCCGTTGCTTTTGGGGTTCTATGGGCTACACGCAGGAATCTTTGGTGGTGGCACCTGATGTTGGGGGATCCGGAGTCACACCCAGACCTGCTCCACAGGCCTCCTTTTACTTTTCTCTTCGGATTCATTATTTTTAAAAAGTGTCTCTTACCTCTATGATTGCATTTTCTTTTCTCTCTCTCTTCAAGCAGATGATGGGAGTACAAGTATTCAGGTGACATGTGTTGCCCGTGCCCCCCTCCCCCCTGTGTTCTTTTTTTTTTTTTTTTTTTTGAGACAGAGTCTCGTTTTGCTGCCCAGGCTAGAGTGAGTGCCATGGCGTCAGCCTAGCTCACAGCAACCTCAATCTCCGGGCTCAAGCAATCCTGCTGCCTCAGCCTCCCGAGTAGTTGGGACTACAGGCATGCACCACCACGCCCGGCTGTGTTTTTCTATATATATTAGTTGGCCAATTAATTTCTTTCTATTTTTAGTAGAGACGGGGTCTCGCTCTTGCTCAGGCTGGTTTCGAACTCCTGACCTGGAGCAATCCGCCCGCCTCGGCCTCCCAGAGAGCTAGGATTACAGGCGTGAGCCACCGCGCCCGGCCCCCCCTGTGTTCTTATTCTTATACCTCTCAGGTTGTTCCAGCGTATTGTGGGGGTACCAATGTTAAGGTCGGGTGCCTTGCCCTCTCCAAGCCTCCCCCCTCGGGTCAGAGCTTCAAGTGCGCCCATCCCCCAGTCGGTGCGCACCCACCCCATGCCTAATGGATGTGTATGCCCCTCCCCTCCCCCCACCCGCCCGACACCCACCCGATGAAGGTGATTCCTCTCTGTCCACTTAGGCGTCCATCCGTTCGTACCAATTTGCTGGTGAGCGCGCTCACGTGGTGCTCGTGTGTCCATTCTTGGGATACCTGGCTTACTGGAACGGGTACCAGCTCTGGCCAGGAGAACACGAGAGGCGCCCTCTCACCGCTGCTCCTCACAGCCGAATGGCACTCCGTGGTGTCCACGCGCCACATTTTATTCATGCACTCCTGGATGGATGGGCACTCGGGTCGCTTCCACGTCTTTGCGATTGTGAATTGTGCCCTAACTGTAACCCTAACCCTTACCCAGCCCGTCTCCTCTGCCCCTGCCTGACGCACTCCTCCCCGGCCAGGCCCGTCACTGTCCTGGGCCCCCGACTGACCGGCTCCTCCCCGCCCGGCCTGTCACCGTCCTCTGCCCCTGCCTGACATGCTCCTTCCCGCCCACCCGGCCTCTCACCGTCCTCGGCCCCTGCCTGACCGGCTCCTCCGTCGCCTCGGCCTTCCAAGGGCTTGGTGTGGACGCTGCTTCCAGGAAGCCCTCCAGGAACCCGGCAGCAGGGTGGCCGCAGCAGTCTCCAGCAGCCGTCCCTAAGTCGCTTGAGTGCGGGGGACGTGCCCCCGCTGTGCCGCGGGGGCCCAGCCTGGTGTCTTCCCTGAGGCCCTGGGGCTGCCGGCTGGGCTGCCGCTCCCCACAAGGGGAGAGCCGCGGAGGTGGGGACCGCCTCCTGATGGGGACGTACACGCAGCTCTCCACGTCGGATTCCGGGGCTCTCTGTCCTGCCCGAAGGCCCAGCTGGCCTGCGGGTCCTTAGAGTGGCAAAAACATCCGAAAACTGAGATTGAGGGTCCGGTGGGTGTCTGCACTTTTGTGCTGGGCACCCCAGGGAGGCCCGGGGGCTGGCTGGACAACGTGGTCTGCTGGGCGGGGGGGTTGGAGGAGCAACTGATGCCCTTTGCACTTTGGGTAGCAAGAGTCTGAGGTGTCTCTGAGCCCTGTGCCCTGGGGGGGGGGGCGGGGGGGAGGAGGAGGAGGAGGAGGAGGAGGAGGTGGGAAGGGCCGGGGCCTGCAGTCCTGTTCCCGGCGTGGCACGGCAAGTGGCTTCTTCCACAGGCTGCTTGGCCTGGGCTCCCTGCACCTGGGCCTTTGGAGGACCGGCCCTGTGCTTGCCAACACTTCCTGCAGGGACCCAGAGCTGGGAGGTGGCATCTCTCAGCCCTGGGTCGGGCAGAGCCCCAGCGGGCCATGCCCACAACCTCTCTCAGCACCGGTCCCCCAGAAGGCTCCTTTGGGACCAGGATTCTCTTGCGGTGACTCTTTAAGGTCTGGCCCCTGGATGGAGGGGCACCAGGAGTAGAGGAGCAGGAAGGGGAAGGGGGTGGCCATGCGAGGGGACACTTTGAGGCCAAGTCCCAGCTTCAGCCTGATCCTCCTGGGAACCCCGCTCTGAGACAAGGAGCCGGGCTTCGCATTCCCACAGCAGCCAGTCGTGGGCTGAGGACACCTGGGGCGTTGGGAACTCCCTGGCTTCTCCTTGGTTTAACGTCTAGAGCTGCTTGTGAATCGCGCCGCCACACACACCCGAGCGCAGGTGTCTTCCGCACAGACTGCGGGCCTCGCTCTTCTGAATGCCGCTAGCTCACCACCCACCCACGGGTGAACCTGGTCAGGGTGCTTTCTCTCAGGGGCAGACTCTTTTCCGGGCGGGCTACCGGTGTCTCTGTTTGCTCGTTTCTTTCTTCCATTTCGGGAAAGTCTTCCTTGCTGGGTGTGGAAATCTCCTATGCCTTCCCTCACCTATTCTGTCAGCTTTCAAATTCTCTTTCAGTTGCCACCCTCACAGATGGATTAGGAAACTCTTTCCGGTGCACTCATTAGTGAAATGACCTCCAGGAAGCTGGAATCCAATATCTAATGGCCGATTTTTAGCGAGTCCACACGCCAGGGTGGTCGGGGTCCAATGCAGCCCCGGCCAGGCCCAGGCCCCTTGGACTGGGCCACAGGAGGACACGGAGGAGGGTCCCGGCCCCCACGAAGCGGTGCCGGCAGTTCTCCACGGGCTTGGGCGTTTTCCAGAGGTAGGAGATGGAGGGGACTGATTTCTTCAGCGCCCCCCAAACCACGCCACCCCATCCCACCCATGGGACACATCCCCAGAGAGAGACGCCCCATACACTGGCTGTGCCCCAGCCCTGGCCCGGGGGAATAGGCGGCAGCCCACCCACAGGGCGAGGGGGGGGGCACAGCTGAAAGGGGTTGTGGGGGAGGGCGGCCCCTGGCTGGGGTCAAAGGGCGAGCGTCCCGCGCGTGCGCAGTCAGCGGCAGGCAGCGACGCCCTGGGGGTGGGCAGCGGGTAGGTGAAGGAGGCCGGGCGAGGAGACGAGGGGGGCTGGGAGGGCTCCACCTTGGCGAGTCCAGCCGTGGAGGCGCATCTTGTGTGAGTGTGAGTGAGTGTGAGTGTGTGTGTGTGTGTAGAGAGAGACAGCCCCCCGCCCCGCCCCGCCCCGCCCCGCCCCGCCCATCACCCCCGTCCCTGGGAGCCCGCGGGACCCGGCCGGCGAACTCAACCGGCCCGGCCCGGCGCGGGGCCTGGGGCGGGAGGCGGCGGCGGGGAAGCCCAGAGAGGCTCGGCTTCTCGAGCGGGGCAGGGGCGCCCTCCGCCGCCGTCTAGGGCCACACCACCCTGAACGCCCCCGATCTCGTCTGGTCTCGGAAGCTAAGCAGGGTCGGGCCTGGTTAGTACTTGGATGGGAGACCGCCTGGGAATACCGGGTGCCACAGGCTGCTGCTTTTTTTTTTTTTTTTTTTTTTTTTTTTGCCTCTTGTTCTGTCCCCTTTCTGGGAGCGTGGCGGCGGCCCGCGGTGGGGGTCACCCCCACCCTCAGCGCCCGCCCGCGTTGCCTGGCGCCCCAGCCCGCACCGTGGGGCCTCCTCTTGTCCCAAGCCGCGACACCGCCGCCACGCGGCAGCATGCGTGGCATCTGGACTGTCAGGTCTCAGACCAAAGGTCTGCTCTGTGGGAACCGACACGCTGGAGGAAACCTTGAGAGTCTGAGAGGGGAGGGAGTTCCAGAAGAAGGCCAGGATGTCATTTTGAGGGAGCATGTGACCAGAACTCGTCCCGTTGCTTTTGGGGTTCTATGGGCTACACGCAGGAATCTTTGGTGGTGGCACCTGATGTTGGGGGATCCGGAGTCACACCCAGACCTGCTCCACAGGCCTCCTTTTACTTTTCTCTTCGGATTCATTATTTTTAAAAAGTGTCTCTTACCTCTATGATTGCATTTTCTTTTCTCTCTCTCTTCAAGCAGATGATGGGAGTACAAGT